>NW_027225195.1:0-136252 GCF_041296235.1 Equus asinus
GTTCGAGAGGTGGTTCCGGCATGCCTGACAGGTGATTCCGGAGTGTCCGACAAGGGGTTCTGGCACGTCTGAGAGGTGGTTCCGGCATACCCCTGCAGGTGATTCTGGCTTGTCTGCCGAGTGGTGCTGGCGTAGCCATCAGGTGATTTTGGCGTGTCCAGCAGGTGCTCCAGCGAGTAGAGCAGGTTGTTCAGCGTACTCAGCAGGTGGTTCAGGCGGGTCTGGCAGGTGGTTCCGGTCTCTCTAGTAGGTGGTTCCGGCGTGTCCGGCACGTGCTTCTGGCACGTCTGAGAGCTGGTTCCGGCATGCCCGGCGGGTGATTCCATAGAGTCCGCCACGTGGTTCTGGCCTAGCTGACAGGAGATTTTGGCGTCCCCGGCAGGTGGTTACAGCGAGTTGAGCAGGAGGTTCCGGCATGCTCGGCAGTTGCATCGGTGTCCTCTGGCACGTGGTTCTGGCACGTCTGACATTTGGTTGCATCATGTCTGGCAGGTGATTCCGGAGTGTCCGGCAAGAGGTTCTGGTGTAGCCGGCAGGTGATTTTGGCATGTCCGGCAGGTGTTTCTGGCGAGCTGTTCAGGTGGTTCCGGTGTTCTTGGCAGGTGATTCTGGCGTGTCGGCAGGTGGTTCCGGTCTGTCCGGTAATGGGTTCCGTCATGTGCCGCGCGTGGTTCTGGCACGTCTGAGAGGTGGTTCCCGCATGCCCGGCAGGTGCTCCAGGAGAGTCCTACAAGTGGTTCTGGCCTAGCCCGCAGGTGATTTTGGCGTGTCCGGCAGGTGGTTCCGGCATGCTCGGCAGGTGGTTCAGGCATGTCTGGTAGGTGGTTCCGGTCTGTCCGCGAGGTGGTTCCGGCGTGTCAGGCACGTGGTTCCGGCATGTGTGACAGGTGGTTCTGGCATGTCCGGCAGGTGATTCTGGATTGTCCACCAAGTGGCTCTGGTGTAACCAGCAGGTGATTCCGGAGTGTACGGCAAGTGGTTCTGGCATAGCTGGCTGGTGATTTTGGGGTGTCCAGCAGGTGGCTCCAGCGAGTCGAGCAAGTTGTTCCGGTGTGCTCAGCAGGTGGTTCAGGCAGGTCCGGCAGGTGTTTCTGGTCTGTCCAGTACGTGGTGCCGGCATGTCCGGCACGTGCTTCCAGTATGTTTGAGAGGTGGTTCCTACCTTCCCGGCGGGAGATTCCGGAGCGTCCGCCATGTGATTCTGGCCTACCTGGCAGGGGATTTTGGCGTCTCTGGCTGGTGGTTCCGGCGAGTCGAAGAGGAGGTTCCGGCGTGCTCGGCAGGTGCATCCGGTGTCTCTGGCACGTCATTCTGGCACGTTCGAGAGGTGGTTCCGGCATGCCTGACAGGTGATTCCGGAGTGTCCGACAAGGGGTTCTGGCACGTCTGAGAGGTGGTTCCGGCATACCCTGCAGGTGATTCTGGCTTGTCTGCCGAGTGGTGCTGGCGTAGCCATCAGGTGATTTTGGCGTGTCCAGCAGGTGGCTCCAGCGAGTAGAGCAGGTTGTTCCAGCGTACTCAGCAGGTGGTTCAGGCGGGTCTGGCAGGTGGTTCCGGTCTCTCTAGTAGGTGGTTCCGGCGTGTCCGGCACGTGCTTCTGGCACGTCTGAGAGCTGGTTCCGGCATGCCCGGCGGGTGATTCCATAGAGTCCGCCACGTGGTTCTGGCCTAGCTGACAGGTGATTTTGGCGTCCCCGGCAGGTGGTTACAGCGAGTTGAGCAGGAGGTTCCGGCATGCTCGGCAGTTGCATCCGGTGTCTCTGGCACGTGGTTCTGGCACGTCTGACATTTGGTTGCATCATGTCTGGCAGGTGATTCCGGAGTGTCCGGCAAGAGGTTCTGGTGTAGCCGGCAGGTGATTTTGGCATGTCCGGCAGGTGTTTCTGGCGAGCTGTTCAGGTGGTTCCGGTGTTCTTGGCAGGTGATTCTGGCGTGTCCGGCAGGTGGTTCCGGTCTGTCGGTAATGGGTTCCGTCATGTGCCGCGCGTGGTTCTGGCACGTCTGAGAGGTGGTTCCCGCATGCCCGGCAGGTGCTCCAGGAGAGTCCTACAAGTGGTTCTGGCCTAGCCCGCAGGTGATTTTGGCGTGTCCGGCAGGTGGTTCCGGCATGCTCGGCAGGTGGTTCAGGCATGTCTGGTAGGTGGTTCCGGTCTGTCCGCGAGGTGGTTCCGGCGTGTCAGGCACGTGGTTCCGGCATGTGTGACAGGTGGTTCTGGCATGTCCGGCAGGTGATTCTGGATTGTCCACCAAGTGGCTCTGGTGTAACCAGCAGGTGATTCCGGAGTGTACGGCAAGTGGTTCTGGCATAGCTGGCTGGTGATTTTGGGGTGTCCAGCAGGTGGCTCCAGCGAGTCGAGCAAGTTGTTCCGGTGTGCTCAGCAGGTGGTTCAGGCAGGTCCGGCAGGTGTTTCTGGTCTGTCCAGTACGTGGTGCCGGCATGTCCGGCACGTGCTTCCAGTATGTTTGAGAGGTGGTTCCTACCTTCCCGGCGGGAGATTCCGGAGCGTCCGCCATGTGATTCTGGCCTACCTGGCAGGGGATTTTGGCGTCTCTGGCTGGTGGTTCCGGCGAGTCGAAGAGGAGGTTCCGGCGTGCTCGGCAGGTGCATCCGGTGTCTCTGGCACGTCATTCTGGCACGTTCGAGAGGTGGTTCCGGCATGCCTGACAGGTGATTCCGGAGTGTCCGACAAGGGGTTCTGGCACGTCTGAGAGGTGGTTCCGGCATACCCTGCAGGTGATTCTGGCTTGTCTGCCGAGTGGTGCTGGCGTAGCCATCAGGTGATTTTGGCGTGTCCAGCAGGTGGCTCCAGCGAGTAGAGCAGGTTGTTCCAGCGTACTCAGCAGGTGGTTCAGGCGGGTCTGGCAGGTGGTTCCGGTCTCTCTAGTAGGTGGTTCCGGCGTGTCCGGCACGTGCTTCTGGCACGTCTGAGAGCTGGTTCCGGCATGCCCGGCGGGTGATTCCATAGAGTCCGCCACGTGGTTCTGGCCTAGCTGACAGGTGATTTTGGCGTCCCCGGCAGGTGGTTACAGCGAGTTGAGCAGGAGGTTCCGGCATGCTCGGCAGTTGCATCCGGTGTCTCTGGCACGTGGTTCTGGCACGTCTGACATTTGGTTGCATCATGTCTGGCAGGTGATTCCGGAGTGTCCGGCAAGAGGTTCTGGTGTAGCCGGCAGGTGATTTTGGCATGTCCGGCAGGTGTTTCTGGCGAGCTGTTCAGGTGGTTCCGGTGTTCTTGGCAGGTGATTCTGGCGTGTCCGGCAGGTGGTTCCGGTCTGTCCGGTAATGGGTTCCGTCATGTGCCGCGCGTGGTTCTGGCACGTCTGAGAGGTGGTTCCCGCATGCCCGGCAGGTGCTCCAGGAGAGTCCTACAAGTGGTTCTGGCCTAGCCCGCAGGTGATTTTGGCGTGTCCGGCAGGTGGTTCCGGCATGCTCGGCAGGTGGTTCAGGCATGTCTGGTAGGTGGTTCCGGTCTGTCCGCGAGTGGTTCCGGCGTGTCAGGCACGTGGTTCCGGCATGTGTGACAGGTGGTTCTGGCATGTCCGGCAGGTGATTCTGGATTGTCCACCAAGTGGCTCTGGTGTAACCAGCAGGTGATTCCGGAGTGTACGGCAAGTGGTTCTGGCATAGCTGGCTGGTGATTTTGGGGTGTCCAGCAGGTGGCTCCAGCGAGTCGAGCAAGTTGTTCCGGTGTGCTCAGCAGGTGGTTCAGGCAGGTCCGGCAGGTGTTTCTGGTCTGTCCAGTACGTGGTGCCGGCATGTCCGGCACGTGCTTCCAGTATGTTTGAGAGGTGGTTCCTACCTTCCCGGCGGGAGATTCCGGAGCGTCCGCCATGTGATTCTGGCCTACCTGGCAGGGGATTTTGGCGTCTCTGGCTGGTGGTTCCGGCGAGTCGAAGAGGAGGTTCCGGCGTGCTCGGCAGGTGCATCCGGTGTCTCTGGCACGTCATTCTGGCACGTTCGAGAGGTGGTTCCGGCATGCCTGACAGGTGATTCCGGAGTGTCCGACAAGGGGTTCTGGCACGTCTGAGAGGTGGTTCCGGCATACCCTGCAGGTGATTCTGGCTTGTCTGCCGAGTGGTGCTGGCGTAGCCATCAGGTGATTTTGGCGTGTCCAGCAGGTGGCTCCAGCGAGTAGAGCAGGTTGTTCCAGCGTACTCAGCAGGTGGTTCAGGCGGGTCTGGCAGGTGGTTCCGGTCTCTCTAGTAGGTGGTTCCGGCGTGTCCGGCACGTGCTTCTGGCACGTCTGAGAGCTGGTTCCGGCATGCCCGGCGGGTGATTCCATAGAGTCCGCCACGTGGTTCTGGCCTAGCTGACAGGAGATTTTGGCGTCCCCGGCAGGTGGTTACAGCGAGTTGAGCAGGAGGTTCCGGCATGCTCGGCAGTTGCATCCGGTGTCTCTGGCACGTGGTTCTGGCACGTCTGACATTTGGTTGCATCATGTCTGGCAGGTGATTCCGGAGTGTCCGGCAAGAGGTTCTGGTGTAGCCGGCAGGTGATTTTGGCATGTCCGGCAGGTGTTTCTGGCGAGCTGTTCAGGTGGTTCCGGTGTTCTTGGCAGGTGATTCTGGCGTGTCCGGCAGGTGGTTCCGGTCTGTCCGGTAATGGGTTCCGTCATGTGCCGCGCGTGGTTCTGGCACGTCTGAGAGGTGGTTCCCGCATGCCCGGCAGGTGCTCCAGGAGAGTCCTACAAGTGGTTCTGGCCTAGCCCGCAGGTGATTTTGGCGTGTCCGGCAGGTGGTTCCGGCATGCTCGGCAGGTGGTTCAGGCATGTCTGGTAGGTGGTTCCGGTCTGTCCGCGAGGTGGTTCCGGCGTGTCAGGCACGTGGTTCCGGCATGTGTGACAGGTGGTTCTGGCATGTCCGGCAGGTGATTCTGGATTGTCCACCAAGTGGCTCTGGTGTAACCAGCAGGTGATTCCGGAGTGTACGGCAAGTGGTTCTGGCATAGCTGGCTGGTGATTTTGGGGTGTCCAGCAGGTGGCTCCAGCGAGTCGAGCAAGTTGTTCCGGTGTGCTCAGCAGGTGGTTCAGGCAGGTCCGGCAGGTGTTTCTGGTCTGTCCAGTACGTGGTGCCGGCATGTCCGGCACGTGCTTCCAGTATGTTTGAGAGGTGGTTCCTACCTTCCCGGCGGGAGATTCCGGAGCGTCCGCCATGTGATTCTGGCCTACCTGGCAGGGGATTTTGGCGTCTCTGGCTGGTGGTTCCGGCGAGTCGAAGAGGAGGTTCCGGCGTGCTCGGCAGGTGCATCCGGTGTCTCTGGCACGTCATTCTGGCACGTTCGAGAGGTGGTTCCGGCATGCCTGACAGGTGATTCCGGAGTGTCCGACAAGGGGTTCTGGCACGTCTGAGAGGTGGTTCCGGCATACCCTGCAGGTGATTCTGGCTTGTCTGCCGAGTGGTGCTGGCGTAGCCATCAGGTGATTTTGGCGTGTCCAGCAGGTGGCTCCAGCGAGTAGAGCAGGTTGTTCCAGCGTACTCAGCAGGTGGTTCAGGCGGGTCTGGCAGGTGGTTCCGGTCTCTCTAGTAGGTGGTTCCGGCGTGTCCGGCACGTGCTTCTGGCACGTCTGAGAGCTGGTTCCGGCATGCCCGGCGGGTGATTCCATAGAGTCCGCCACGTGGTTCTGGCCTAGCTGACAGGTGATTTTGGCGTCCCCGGCAGGTGGTTACAGCGAGTTGAGCAGGAGGTTCCGGCATGCTCGGCAGTTGCATCCGGTGTCTCTGGCACGTGGTTCTGGCACGTCTGACATTTGGTTGCATCATGTCTGGCAGGTGATTCCGGAGTGTCCGGCAAGAGGTTCTGGTGTAGCCGGCAGGTGATTTTGGCATGTCCGGCAGGTGTTTCTGGCGAGCTGTTCAGGTGGTTCCGGTGTTCTTGGCAGGTGATTCTGGCGTGTCCGGCAGGTGGTTCCGGTCTGTCCGGTAATGGGTTCCGTCATGTGCCGCGCGTGGTTCTGGCACGTCTGAGAGGTGGTTCCCGCATGCCCGGCAGGTGCTCCAGGAGAGTCCTACAAGTGGTTCTGGCCTAGCCCGCAGGTGATTTTGGCGTGTCCGGCAGGTGGTTCCGGCATGCTCGGCAGGTGGTTCAGGCATGTCTGGTAGGTGGTTCCGGTCTGTCCGCGAGGTGGTTCCGGCGTGTCAGGCACGTGGTTCCGGCATGTGTGACAGGTGGTTCTGGCATGTCCGGCAGGTGATTCTGGATTGTCCACCAAGTGGCTCTGGTGTAACCAGCAGGTGATTCCGGAGTGTACGGCAAGTGGTTCTGGCATAGCTGGCTGGTGATTTTGGGGTGTCCAGCAGGTGGCTCCAGCGAGTCGAGCAAGTTGTTCCGGTGTGCTCAGCAGGTGGTTCAGGCAGGTCCGGCAGGTGTTTCTGGTCTGTCCAGTACGTGGTGCCGGCATGTCCGGCACGTGCTTCCAGTATGTTTGAGAGGTGGTTCCTACCTTCCCGGCGGGAGATTCCGGAGCGTCCGCCATGTGATTCTGGCCTACCTGGCAGGGGATTTTGGCGTCTCTGGCTGGTGGTTCCGGCGAGTCGAAGAGGAGGTTCCGGCGTGCTCGGCAGGTGCATCCGGTGTCTCTGGCACGTCATTCTGGCACGTTCGAGAGGTGGTTCCGGCATGCCTGACAGGTGATTCCGGAGTGTCCGACAAGGGGTTCTGGCACGTCTGAGAGGTGGTTCCGGCATACCCTGCAGGTGATTCTGGCTTGTCTGCCGAGTGGTGCTGGCGTAGCCATCAGGTGATTTTGGCGTGTCCAGCAGGTGGCTCCAGCGAGTAGAGCAGGTTGTTCCAGCGTACTCAGCAGGTGGTTCAGGCGGGTCTGGCAGGTGGTTCCGGTCTCTCTAGTAGGTGGTTCCGGCGTGTCCGGCACGTGCTTCTGGCACGTCTGAGAGCTGGTTCCGGCATGCCCGGCGGGTGATTCCATAGAGTCCGCCACGTGGTTCTGGCCTAGCTGACAGGTGATTTTGGCGTCCCCGGCAGGTGGTTACAGCGAGTTGAGCAGGAGGTTCCGGCATGCTCGGCAGTTGCATCCGGTGTCTCTGGCACGTGGTTCTGGCACGTCTGACATTTGGTTGCATCATGTCTGGCAGGTGATTCCGGAGTGTCCGGCAAGAGGTTCTGGTGTAGCCGGCAGGTGATTTTGGCATGTCCGGCAGGTGTTTCTGGCGAGCTGTTCAGGTGGTTCCGGTGTTCTTGGCAGGTGATTCTGGCGTGTCCGGCAGGTGGTTCCGGTCTGTCCGGTAATGGGTTCCGTCATGTGCCGCGCGTGGTTCTGGCACGTCTGAGAGGTGGTTCCCGCATGCCCGGCAGGTGCTCCAGGAGAGTCCTACAAGTGGTTCTGGCCTAGCCCGCAGGTGATTTTGGCGTGTCCGGCAGGTGGTTCCGGCATGCTCGGCAGGTGGTTCAGGCATGTCTGGTAGGTGGTTCCGGTCTGTCCGCGAGGTGGTTCCGGCGTGTCAGGCACGTGGTTCCGGCATGTGTGACAGGTGGTTCTGGCATGTCCGGCAGGTGATTCTGGATTGTCCACCAAGTGGCTCTGGTGTAACCAGCAGGTGATTCCGGAGTGTACGGCAAGTGGTTCTGGCATAGCTGGCTGGTGATTTTGGGGTGTCCAGCAGGTGGCTCCAGCGAGTCGAGCAAGTTGTTCCGGTGTGCTCAGCAGGTGGTTCAGGCAGGTCCGGCAGGTGTTTCTGGTCTGTCCAGTACGTGGTGCCGGCATGTCCGGCACGTGCTTCCAGTATGTTTGAGAGGTGGTTCCTACCTTCCCGGCGGGAGATTCCGGAGCGTCCGCCATGTGATTCTGGCCTACCTGGCAGGGGATTTTGGCGTCTCTGGCTGGTGGTTCCGGCGAGTCGAAGAGGAGGTTCCGGCGTGCTCGGCAGGTGCATCCGGTGTCTCTGGCACGTCATTCTGGCACGTTCGAGAGGTGGTTCCGGCATGCCTGACAGGTGATTCCGGAGTGTCCGACAAGGGGTTCTGGCACGTCTGAGAGGTGGTTCCGGCATACCCTGCAGGTGATTCTGGCTTGTCTGCCGAGTGGTGCTGGCGTAGCCATCAGGTGATTTTGGCGTGTCCAGCAGGTGGCTCCAGCGAGTAGAGCAGGTTGTTCCAGCGTACTCAGCAGGTGGTTCAGGCGGGTCTGGCAGGTGGTTCCGGTCTCTCTAGTAGGTGGTTCCGGCGTGTCCGGCACGTGCTTCTGGCACGTCTGAGAGCTGGTTCCGGCATGCCCGGCGGGTGATTCCATAGAGTCCGCCACGTGGTTCTGGCCTAGCTGACAGGTGATTTTGGCGTCCCCGGCAGGTGGTTACAGCGAGTTGAGCAGGAGGTTCCGGCATGCTCGGCAGTTGCATCCGGTGTCTCTGGCACGTGGTTCTGGCACGTCTGACATTTGGTTGCATCATGTCTGGCAGGTGATTCCGGAGTGTCCGGCAAGAGGTTCTGGTGTAGCCGGCAGGTGATTTTGGCATGTCCGGCAGGTGTTTCTGGCGAGCTGTTCAGGTGGTTCCGGTGTTCTTGGCAGGTGATTCTGGCGTGTCCGGCAGGTGGTTCCGGTCTGTCCGGTAATGGGTTCCGTCATGTGCCGCGCGTGGTTCTGGCACGTCTGAGAGGTGGTTCCCGCATGCCCGGCAGGTGCTCCAGGAGAGTCCTACAAGTGGTTCTGGCCTAGCCCGCAGGTGATTTTGGCGTGTCCGGCAGGTGGTTCCGGCATGCTCGGCAGGTGGTTCAGGCATGTCTGGTAGGTGGTTCCGGTCTGTCCGCGAGGTGGTTCCGGCGTGTCAGGCACGTGGTTCCGGCATGTGTGACAGGTGGTTCTGGCATGTCCGGCAGGTGATTCTGGATTGTCCACCAAGTGGCTCTGGTGTAACCAGCAGGTGATTCCGGAGTGTACGGCAAGTGGTTCTGGCATAGCTGGCTGGTGATTTTGGGGTGTCCAGCAGGTGGCTCCAGCGAGTCGAGCAAGTTGTTCCGGTGTGCTCAGCAGGTGGTTCAGGCAGGTCCGGCAGGTGTTTCTGGTCTGTCCAGTACGTGGTGCCGGCATGTCCGGCACGTGCTTCCAGTATGTTTGAGAGGTGGTTCCTACCTTCCCGGCGGGAGATTCCGGAGCGTCCGCCATGTGATTCTGGCCTACCTGGCAGGGGATTTTGGCGTCTCTGGCTGGTGGTTCCGGCGAGTCGAAGAGGAGGTTCCGGCGTGCTCGGCAGGTGCATCCGGTGTCTCTGGCACGTCATTCTGGCACGTTCGAGAGGTGGTTCCGGCATGCCTGACAGGTGATTCCGGAGTGTCCGACAAGGGGTTCTGGCACGTCTGAGAGGTGGTTCCGGCATACCCTGCAGGTGATTCTGGCTTGTCTGCCGAGTGGTGCTGGCGTAGCCATCAGGTGATTTTGGCGTGTCCAGCAGGTGGCTCCAGCGAGTAGAGCAGGTTGTTCCAGCGTACTCAGCAGGTGGTTCAGGCGGGTCTGGCAGGTGGTTCCGGTCTCTCTAGTAGGTGGTTCCGGCGTGTCCGGCACGTGCTTCTGGCACGTCTGAGAGCTGGTTCCGGCATGCCCGGCGGGTGATTCCATAGAGTCCGCCACGTGGTTCTGGCCTAGCTGACAGGTGATTTTGGCGTCCCCGGCAGGTGGTTACAGCGAGTTGAGCAGGAGGTTCCGGCATGCTCGGCAGTTGCATCCGGTGTCTCTGGCACGTGGTTCTGGCACGTCTGACATTTGGTTGCATCATGTCTGGCAGGTGATTCCGGAGTGTCCGGCAAGAGGTTCTGGTGTAGCCGGCAGGTGATTTTGGCATGTCCGGCAGGTGTTTCTGGCGAGCTGTTCAGGTGGTTCCGGTGTTCTTGGCAGGTGATTCTGGCGTGTCCGGCAGGTGGTTCCGGTCTGTCCGGTAATGGGTTCCGTCATGTGCCGCGCGTGGTTCTGGCACGTCTGAGAGGTGGTTCCCGCATGCCCGGCAGGTGCTCCAGGAGAGTCCTACAAGTGGTTCTGGCCTAGCCCGCAGGTGATTTTGGCGTGTCCGGCAGGTGGTTCCGGCATGCTCGGCAGGTGGTTCAGGCATGTCTGGTAGGTGGTTCCGGTCTGTCCGCGAGGTGGTTCCGGCGTGTCAGGCACGTGGTTCCGGCATGTGTGACAGGTGGTTCTGGCATGTCCGGCAGGTGATTCTGGATTGTCCACCAAGTGGCTCTGGTGTAACCAGCAGGTGATTCCGGAGTGTACGGCAAGTGGTTCTGGCATAGCTGGCTGGTGATTTTGGGGTGTCCAGCAGGTGGCTCCAGCGAGTCGAGCAAGTTGTTCCGGTGTGCTCAGCAGGTGGTTCAGGCAGGTCCGGCAGGTGTTTCTGGTCTGTCCAGTACGTGGTGCCGGCATGTCCGGCACGTGCTTCCAGTATGTTTGAGAGGTGGTTCCTACCTTCCCGGCGGGAGATTCCGGAGCGTCCGCCATGTGATTCTGGCCTACCTGGCAGGGGATTTTGGCGTCTCTGGCTGGTGGTTCCGGCGAGTCGAAGAGGAGGTTCCGGCGTGCTCGGCAGGTGCATCCGGTGTCTCTGGCACGTCATTCTGGCACGTTCGAGAGGTGGTTCCGGCATGCCTGACAGGTGATTCCGGAGTGTCCGACAAGGGGTTCTGGCACGTCTGAGAGGTGGTTCCGGCATACCCTGCAGGTGATTCTGGCTTGTCTGCCGAGTGGTGCTGGCGTAGCCATCAGGTGATTTTGGCGTGTCCAGCAGGTGGCTCCAGCGAGTAGAGCAGGTTGTTCCAGCGTACTCAGCAGGTGGTTCAGGCGGGTCTGGCAGGTGGTTCCGGTCTCTCTAGTAGGTGGTTCCGGCGTGTCCGGCACGTGCTTCTGGCACGTCTGAGAGCTGGTTCCGGCATGCCCGGCGGGTGATTCCATAGAGTCCGCCACGTGGTTCTGGCCTAGCTGACAGGTGATTTTGGCGTCCCCGGCAGGTGGTTACAGCGAGTTGAGCAGGAGGTTCCGGCATGCTCGGCAGTTGCATCCGGTGTCTCTGGCACGTGGTTCTGGCACGTCTGACATTTGGTTGCATCATGTCTGGCAGGTGATTCCGGAGTGTCCGGCAAGAGGTTCTGGTGTAGCCGGCAGGTGATTTTGGCATGTCCGGCAGGTGTTTCTGGCGAGCTGTTCAGGTGGTTCCGGTGTTCTTGGCAGGTGATTCTGGCGTGTCCGGCAGGTGGTTCCGGTCTGTCCGGTAATGGGTTCCGTCATGTGCCGCGCGTGGTTCTGGCACGTCTGAGAGGTGGTTCCCGCATGCCCGGCAGGTGCTCCAGGAGAGTCCTACAAGTGGTTCTGGCCTAGCCCGCAGGTGATTTTGGCGTGTCCGGCAGGTGGTTCCGGCATGCTCGGCAGGTGGTTCAGGCATGTCTGGTAGGTGGTTCCGGTCTGTCCGCGAGGTGGTTCCGGCGTGTCAGGCACGTGGTTCCGGCATGTGTGACAGGTGGTTCTGGCATGTCCGGCAGGTGATTCTGGATTGTCCACCAAGTGGCTCTGGTGTAACCAGCAGGTGATTCCGGAGTGTACGGCAAGTGGTTCTGGCATAGCTGGCTGGTGATTTTGGGGTGTCCAGCAGGTGGCTCCAGCGAGTCGAGCAAGTTGTTCCGGTGTGCTCAGCAGGTGGTTCAGGCAGGTCCGGCAGGTGTTTCTGGTCTGTCCAGTACGTGGTGCCGGCATGTCCGGCACGTGCTTCCAGTATGTTTGAGAGGTGGTTCCTACCTTCCCGGCGGGAGATTCCGGAGCGTCCGCCATGTGATTCTGGCCTACCTGGCAGGGGATTTTGGCGTCTCTGGCTGGTGGTTCCGGCGAGTCGAAGAGGAGGTTCCGGCGTGCTCGGCAGGTGCATCCGGTGTCTCTGGCACGTCATTCTGGCACGTTCGAGAGGTGGTTCCGGCATGCCTGACAGGTGATTCCGGAGTGTCCGACAAGGGGTTCTGGCACGTCTGAGAGGTGGTTCCGGCATACCCTGCAGGTGATTCTGGCTTGTCTGCCGAGTGGTGCTGGCGTAGCCATCAGGTGATTTTGGCGTGTCCAGCAGGTGGCTCCAGCGAGTAGAGCAGGTTGTTCCAGCGTACTCAGCAGGTGGTTCAGGCGGGTCTGGCAGGTGGTTCCGGTCTCTCTAGTAGGTGGTTCCGGCGTGTCCGGCACGTGCTTCTGGCACGTCTGAGAGCTGGTTCCGGCATGCCCGGCGGGTGATTCCATAGAGTCCGCCACGTGGTTCTGGCCTAGCTGACAGGTGATTTTGGCGTCCCCGGCAGGTGGTTACAGCGAGTTGAGCAGGAGGTTCCGGCATGCTCGGCAGTTGCATCCGGTGTCTCTGGCACGTGGTTCTGGCACGTCTGACATTTGGTTGCATCATGTCTGGCAGGTGATTCCGGAGTGTCCGGCAAGAGGTTCTGGTGTAGCCGGCAGGTGATTTTGGCATGTCCGGCAGGTGTTTCTGGCGAGCTGTTCAGGTGGTTCCGGTGTTCTTGGCAGGTGATTCTGGCGTGTCCGGCAGGTGGTTCCGGTCTGTCCGGTAATGGGTTCCGTCATGTGCCGCGCGTGGTTCTGGCACGTCTGAGAGGTGGTTCCCGCATGCCCGGCAGGTGCTCCAGGAGAGTCCTACAAGTGGTTCTGGCCTAGCCCGCAGGTGATTTTGGCGTGTCCGGCAGGTGGTTCCGGCATGCTCGGCAGGTGGTTCAGGCATGTCTGGTAGGTGGTTCCGGTCTGTCCGCGAGGTGGTTCCGGCGTGTCAGGCACGTGGTTCCGGCATGTGTGACAGGTGGTTCTGGCATGTCCGGCAGGTGATTCTGGATTGTCCACCAAGTGGCTCTGGTGTAACCAGCAGGTGATTCCGGAGTGTACGGCAAGTGGTTCTGGCATAGCTGGCTGGTGATTTTGGGGTGTCCAGCAGGTGGCTCCAGCGAGTCGAGCAAGTTGTTCCGGTGTGCTCAGCAGGTGGTTCAGGCAGGTCCGGCAGGTGTTTCTGGTCTGTCCAGTACGTGGTGCCGGCATGTCCGGCACGTGCTTCCAGTATGTTTGAGAGGTGGTTCCTACCTTCCCGGCGGGAGATTCCGGAGCGTCCGCCATGTGATTCTGGCCTACCTGGCAGGGGATTTTGGCGTCTCTGGCTGGTGGTTCCGGCGAGTCGAAGAGGAGGTTCCGGCGTGCTCGGCAGGTGCATCCGGTGTCTCTGGCACGTCATTCTGGCACGTTCGAGAGGTGGTTCCGGCATGCCTGACAGGTGATTCCGGAGTGTCCGACAAGGGGTTCTGGCACGTCTGAGAGGTGGTTCCGGCATACCCTGCAGGTGATTCTGGCTTGTCTGCCGAGTGGTGCTGGCGTAGCCATCAGGTGATTTTGGCGTGTCCAGCAGGTGGCTCCAGCGAGTAGAGCAGGTTGTTCCAGCGTACTCAGCAGGTGGTTCAGGCGGGTCTGGCAGGTGGTTCCGGTCTCTCTAGTAGGTGGTTCCGGCGTGTCCGGCACGTGCTTCTGGCACGTCTGAGAGCTGGTTCCGGCATGCCCGGCGGGTGATTCCATAGAGTCCGCCACGTGGTTCTGGCCTAGCTGACAGGTGATTTTGGCGTCCCCGGCAGGTGGTTACAGCGAGTTGAGCAGGAGGTTCCGGCATGCTCGGCAGTTGCATCCGGTGTCTCTGGCACGTGGTTCTGGCACGTCTGACATTTGGTTGCATCATGTCTGGCAGGTGATTCCGGAGTGTCCGGCAAGAGGTTCTGGTGTAGCCGGCAGGTGATTTTGGCATGTCCGGCAGGTGTTTCTGGCGAGCTGTTCAGGTGGTTCCGGTGTTCTTGGCAGGTGATTCTGGCGTGTCCGGCAGGTGGTTCCGGTCTGTCCGGTAATGGGTTCCGTCATGTGCCGCGCGTGGTTCTGGCACGTCTGAGAGGTGGTTCCCGCATGCCCGGCAGGTGCTCCAGGAGAGTCCTACAAGTGGTTCTGGCCTAGCCCGCAGGTGATTTTGGCGTGTCCGGCAGGTGGTTCCGGCATGCTCGGCAGGTGGTTCAGGCATGTCTGGTAGGTGGTTCCGGTCTGTCCGCGAGGTGGTTCCGGCGTGTCAGGCACGTGGTTCCGGCATGTGTGACAGGTGGTTCTGGCATGTCCGGCAGGTGATTCTGGATTGTCCACCAAGTGGCTCTGGTGTAACCAGCAGGTGATTCCGGAGTGTACGGCAAGTGGTTCTGGCATAGCTGGCTGGTGATTTTGGGGTGTCCAGCAGGTGGCTCCAGCGAGTCGAGCAAGTTGTTCCGGTGTGCTCAGCAGGTGGTTCAGGCAGGTCCGGCAGGTGTTTCTGGTCTGTCCAGTACGTGGTGCCGGCATGTCCGGCACGTGCTTCCAGTATGTTTGAGAGGTGGTTCCTACCTTCCCGGCGGGAGATTCCGGAGCGTCCGCCATGTGATTCTGGCCTACCTGGCAGGGGATTTTGGCGTCTCTGGCTGGTGGTTCCGGCGAGTCGAAGAGGAGGTTCCGGCGTGCTCGGCAGGTGCATCCGGTGTCTCTGGCACGTCATTCTGGCACGTTCGAGAGGTGGTTCCGGCATGCCTGACAGGTGATTCCGGAGTGTCCGACAAGGGGTTCTGGCACGTCTGAGAGGTGGTTCCGGCATACCCTGCAGGTGATTCTGGCTTGTCTGCCGAGTGGTGCTGGCGTAGCCATCAGGTGATTTTGGCGTGTCCAGCAGGTGGCTCCAGCGAGTAGAGCAGGTTGTTCCAGCGTACTCAGCAGGTGGTTCAGGCGGGTCTGGCAGGTGGTTCCGGTCTCTCTAGTAGGTGGTTCCGGCGTGTCCGGCACGTGCTTCTGGCACGTCTGAGAGCTGGTTCCGGCATGCCCGGCGGGTGATTCCATAGAGTCCGCCACGTGGTTCTGGCCTAGCTGACAGGTGATTTTGGCGTCCCCGGCAGGTGGTTACAGCGAGTTGAGCAGGAGGTTCCGGCATGCTCGGCAGTTGCATCCGGTGTCTCTGGCACGTGGTTCTGGCACGTCTGACATTTGGTTGCATCATGTCTGGCAGGTGATTCCGGAGTGTCCGGCAAGAGGTTCTGGTGTAGCCGGCAGGTGATTTTGGCATGTCCGGCAGGTGTTTCTGGCGAGCTGTTCAGGTGGTTCCGGTGTTCTTGGCAGGTGATTCTGGCGTGTCCGGCAGGTGGTTCCGGTCTGTCCGGTAATGGGTTCCGTCATGTGCCGCGCGTGGTTCTGGCACGTCTGAGAGGTGGTTCCCGCATGCCCGGCAGGTGCTCCAGGAGAGTCCTACAAGTGGTTCTGGCCTAGCCCGCAGGTGATTTTGGCGTGTCCGGCAGGTGGTTCCGGCATGTCTGGTAGGTGGTTCCGGTCTGTCCGCGAGGTGGTTCCGGCGTGTCAGGCACGTGGTTCCGGCATGTGTGACAGGTGGTTCTGGCATGTCCGGCAGGTGATTCTGGATTGTCCACCAAGTGGCTCTGGTGTAACCAGCAGGTGATTCCGGAGTGTACGGCAAGTGGTTCTGGCATAGCTGGCTGGTGATTTTGGGGTGTCCAGCAGGTGGCTCCAGCGAGTCGAGCAAGTTGTTCCGGTGTGCTCAGCAGGTGGTTCAGGCAGGTCCGGCAGGTGTTTCTGGTCTGTCCAGTACGTGGTGCCGGCATGTCCGGCACGTGCTTCCAGTATGTTTGAGAGGTGGTTCCTACCTTCCCGGCGGGAGATTCCGGAGCGTCCGCCATGTGATTCTGGCCTACCTGGCAGGGGATTTTGGCGTCTCTGGCTGGTGGTTCCGGCGAGTCGAAGAGGAGGTTCCGGCGTGCTCGGCAGGTGCATCCGGTGTCTCTGGCACGTCATTCTGGCACGTTCGAGAGGTGGTTCCGGCATGCCTGACAGGTGATTCCGGAGTGTCCGACAAGGGGTTCTGGCACGTCTGAGAGGTGGTTCCGGCATACCCTGCAGGTGATTCTGGCTTGTCTGCCGAGTGGTGCTGGCGTAGCCATCAGGTGATTTTGGCGTGTCCAGCAGGTGGCTCCAGCGAGTAGAGCAGGTTGTTCCAGCGTACTCAGCAGGTGGTTCAGGCGGGTCTGGCAGGTGGTTCCGGTCTCTCTAGTAGGTGGTTCCGGCGTGTCCGGCACGTGCTTCTGGCACGTCTGAGAGCTGGTTCCGGCATGCCCGGCGGGTGATTCCATAGAGTCCGCCACGTGGTTCTGGCCTAGCTGACAGGTGATTTTGGCGTCCCCGGCAGGTGGTTACAGCGAGTTGAGCAGGAGGTTCCGGCATGCTCGGCAGTTGCATCCGGTGTCTCTGGCACGTGGTTCTGGCACGTCTGACATTTGGTTGCATCATGTCTGGCAGGTGATTCCGGAGTGTCCGGCAAGAGGTTCTGGTGTAGCCGGCAGGTGATTTTGGCATGTCCGGCAGGTGTTTCTGGCGAGCTGTTCAGGTGGTTCCGGTGTTCTTGGCAGGTGATTCTGGCGTGTCCGGCAGGTGGTTCCGGTCTGTCCGGTAATGGGTTCCGTCATGTGCCGCGCGTGGTTCTGGCACGTCTGAGAGGTGGTCCCCGCATGCCCGGCAGGTGCTCCAGGAGAGTCCTACAAGTGGTTCTGGCCTAGCCCGCAGGTGATTTTGGCGTGTCCGGCAGGTGGTTCCGGCATGCTCGGCAGGTGGTTCAGGCATGTCTGGTAGGTGGTTCCGGTCTGTCCGCGAGGTGGTTCCGGCGTGTCAGGCACGTGGTTCCGGCATGTGTGACAGGTGGTTCTGGCATGTCCGGCAGGTGATTCTGGATTGTCCACCAAGTGGCTCTGGTGTAACCAGCAGGTGATTCCGGAGTGTACGGCAAGTGGTTCTGGCATAGCTGGCTGGTGATTTTGGGGTGTCCAGCAGGTGGCTCCAGCGAGTCGAGCAAGTTGTTCCGGTGTGCTCAGCAGGTGGTTCAGGCAGGTCCGGCAGGTGTTTCTGGTCTGTCCAGTACGTGGTGCCGGCATGTCCGGCACGTGCTTCCAGTATGTTTGAGAGGTGGTTCCTACCTTCCCGGCGGGAGATTCCGGAGCGTCCGCCATGTGATTCTGGCCTACCTGGCAGGGGATTTTGGCGTCTCTGGCTGGTGGTTCCAGCGAGTCGAAGAGGAGGTTCCGGCGTGCTCGGCAGGTGCATCCGGTGTCTCTGGCACGTCATTCTGGCACGTTCGAGAGGTGGTTCCGGCATGCCTGACAGGTGATTCCGGAGTGTCCGACAAGGGGTTCTGGCACGTCTGAGAGGTGGTTCCGGCATACCCTGCAGGTGATTCTGGCTTGTCTGCCGAGTGGTGCTGGCGTAGCCATCAGGTGATTTTGGCGTGTCCAGCAGGTGGCTCCAGCGAGTAGAGCAGGTTGTTCCAGCGTACTCAGCAGGTGGTTCAGGCGGGTCTGGCAGGTGGTTCCGGTCTCTCTAGTAGGTGGTTCCGGCGTGTCCGGCACGTGCTTCTGGCACGTCTGAGAGCTGGTTCCGGCATGCCCGGCGGGTGATTCCATAGAGTCCGCCACGTGGTTCTGGCCTAGCTGACAGGTGATTTTGGCGTCCCCGGCAGGTGGTTACAGCGAGTTGAGCAGGAGGTTCCGGCATGCTCGGCAGTTGCATCCGGTGTCTCTGGCACGTGGTTCTGGCACGTCTGACATTTGGTTGCATCATGTCTGGCAGGTGATTCCGGAGTGTCCGGCAAGAGGTTCTGGTGTAGCCGGCAGGTGATTTTGGCATGTCCGGCAGGTGTTTCTGGCGAGCTGTTCAGGTGGTTCCGGTGTTCTTGGCAGGTGATTCTGGCGTGTCCGGCAGGTGGTTCCGGTCTGTCCGGTAATGGGTTCCGTCATGTGCCGCGCGTGGTTCTGGCACGTCTGAGAGGTGGTTCCCGCATGCCCGGCAGGTGCTCCAGGAGAGTCCTACAAGTGGTTCTGGCCTAGCCCGCAGGTGATTTTGGCGTGTCCGGCAGGTGGTTCCGGCATGCTCGGCAGGTGGTTCAGGCATGTCTGGTAGGTGGTTCCGGTCTGTCCGCGAGGTGGTTCCGGCGTGTCAGGCACGTGGTTCCGGCATGTGTGACAGGTGGTTCTGGCATGTCCGGCAGGTGATTCTGGATTGTCCACCAAGTGGCTCTGGTGTAACCAGCAGGTGATTCCGGAGTGTACGGCAAGTGGTTCTGGCATAGCTGGCTGGTGATTTTGGGGTGTCCAGCAGGTGGCTCCAGCGAGTCGAGCAAGTTGTTCCGGTGTGCTCAGCAGGTGGTTCAGGCAGGTCCGGCAGGTGTTTCTGGTCTGTCCAGTACGTGGTGCCGGCATGTCCGGCACGTGCTTCCAGTATGTTTGAGAGGTGGTTCCTACCTTCCCGGCGGGAGATTCCGGAGCGTCCGCCATGTGATTCTGGCCTACCTGGCAGGGGATTTTGGCGTCTCTGGCTGGTGGTTCCGGCGAGTCGAAGAGGAGGTTCCGGCGTGCTCGGCAGGTGCATCCGGTGTCTCTGGCACGTCATTCTGGCACGTTCGAGAGGTGGTTCCGGCATGCCTGACAGGTGATTCCGGAGTGTCCGACAAGGGGTTCTGGCACGTCTGAGAGGTGGTTCCGGCATACCCTGCAGGTGATTCTGGCTTGTCTGCCGAGTGGTGCTGGCGTAGCCATCAGGTGATTTTGGCGTGTCCAGCAGGTGGCTCCAGCGAGTAGAGCAGGTTGTTCCAGCGTACTCAGCAGGTGGTTCAGGCGGGTCTGGCAGGTGGTTCCGGTCTCTCTAGTAGGTGGTTCCGGCGTGTCCGGCACGTGCTTCTGGCACGTCTGAGAGCTGGTTCCGGCATGCCCGGCGGGTGATTCCATAGAGTCCGCCACGTGGTTCTGGCCTAGCTGACAGGTGATTTTGGCGTCCCCGGCAGGTGGTTACAGCGAGTTGAGCAGGAGGTTCCGGCATGCTCGGCAGTTGCATCCGGTGTCTCTGGCACGTGGTTCTGGCACGTCTGACATTTGGTTGCATCATGTCTGGCAGGTGATTCCGGAGTGTCCGGCAAGAGGTTCTGGTGTAGCCGGCAGGTGATTTTGGCATGTCCGGCAGGTGTTTCTGGCGAGCTGTTCAGGTGGTTCCGGTGTTCTTGGCAGGTGATTCTGGCGTGTCCGGCAGGTGGTTCCGGTCTGTCCGGTAATGGGTTCCGTCATGTGCCGCGCGTGGTTCTGGCACGTCTGAGAGGTGGTTCCCGCATGCCCGGCAGGTGCTCCAGGAGAGTCCTACAAGTGGTTCTGGCCTAGCCCGCAGGTGATTTTGGCGTGTCCGGCAGGTGGTTCCGGCATGCTCGGCAGGTGGTTCAGGCATGTCTGGTAGGTGGTTCCGGTCTGTCCGCGAGGTGGTTCCGGCGTGTCAGGCACGTGGTTCCGGCATGTGTGACAGGTGGTTCTGGCATGTCCGGCAGGTGATTCTGGATTGTCCACCAAGTGGCTCTGGTGTAACCAGCAGGTGATTCCGGAGTGTACGGCAAGTGGTTCTGGCATAGCTGGCTGGTGATTTTGGGGTGTCCAGCAGGTGGCTCCAGCGAGTCGAGCAAGTTGTTCCGGTGTGCTCAGCAGGTGGTTCAGGCAGGTCCGGCAGGTGTTTCTGGTCTGTCCAGTACGTGGTGCCGGCATGTCCGGCACGTGCTTCCAGTATGTTTGAGAGGTGGTTCCTACCTTCCCGGCGGGAGATTCCGGAGCGTCCGCCATGTGATTCTGGCCTACCTGGCAGGGGATTTTGGCGTCTCTGGCTGGTGGTTCCGGCGAGTCGAAGAGGAGGTTCCGGCGTGCTCGGCAGGTGCATCCGGTGTCTCTGGCACGTCATTCTGGCACGTTCGAGAGGTGGTTCCGGCATGCCTGACAGGTGATTCCGGAGTGTCCGACAAGGGGTTCTGGCACGTCTGAGAGGTGGTTCCGGCATACCCTGCAGGTGATTCTGGCTTGTCTGCCGAGTGGTGCTGGCGTAGCCATCAGGTGATTTTGGCGTGTCCAGCAGGTGGCTCCAGCGAGTAGAGCAGGTTGTTCCAGCGTACTCAGCAGGTGGTTCAGGCGGGTCTGGCAGGTGGTTCCGGTCTCTCTAGTAGGTGGTTCCGGCGTGTCCGGCACGTGCTTCTGGCACGTCTGAGAGCTGGTTCCGGCATGCCCGGCGGGTGATTCCATAGAGTCCGCCACGTGGTTCTGGCCTAGCTGACAGGTGATTTTGGCGTCCCCGGCAGGTGGTTACAGCGAGTTGAGCAGGAGGTTCCGGCATGCTCGGCAGTTGCATCCGGTGTCTCTGGCACGTGGTTCTGGCACGTCTGACATTTGGTTGCATCATGTCTGGCAGGTGATTCCGGAGTGTCCGGCAAGAGGTTCTGGTGTAGCCGGCAGGTGATTTTGGCATGTCCGGCAGGTGTTTCTGGCGAGCTGTTCAGGTGGTTCCGGTGTTCTTGGCAGGTGATTCTGGCGTGTCCGGCAGGTGGTTCCGGTCTGTCCGGTAATGGGTTCCGTCATGTGCCGCGCGTGGTTCTGGCACGTCTGAGAGGTGGTTCCCGCATGCCCGGCAGGTGCTCCAGGAGAGTCCTACAAGTGGTTCTGGCCTAGCCCGCAGGTGATTTTGGCGTGTCCGGCAGGTGGTTCCGGCATGCTCGGCAGGTGGTTCAGGCATGTCTGGTAGGTGGTTCCGGTCTGTCCGCGAGGTGGTTCCGGCGTGTCAGGCACGTGGTTCCGGCATGTGTGACAGGTGGTTCTGGCATGTCCGGCAGGTGATTCTGGATTGTCCACCAAGTGGCTCTGGTGTAACCAGCAGGTGATTCCGGAGTGTACGGCAAGTGGTTCTGGCATAGCTGGCTGGTGATTTTGGGGTGTCCAGCAGGTGGCTCCAGCGAGTCGAGCAAGTTGTTCCGGTGTGCTCAGCAGGTGGTTCAGGCAGGTCCGGCAGGTGTTTCTGGTCTGTCCAGTACGTGGTGCCGGCATGTCCGGCACGTGCTTCCAGTATGTTTGAGAGGTGGTTCCTACCTTCCCGGCGGGAGATTCCGGAGCGTCCGCCATGTGATTCTGGCCTACCTGGCAGGGGATTTTGGCGTCTCTGGCTGGTGGTTCCGGCGAGTCGAAGAGGAGGTTCCGGCGTGCTCGGCAGGTGCATCCGGTGTCTCTGGCACGTCATTCTGGCACGTTCGAGAGGTGGTTCCGGCATGCCTGACAGGTGATTCCGGAGTGTCCGACAAGGGGTTCTGGCACGTCTGAGAGGTGGTTCCGGCATACCCTGCAGGTGATTCTGGCTTGTCTGCCGAGTGGTGCTGGCGTAGCCATCAGGTGATTTTGGCGTGTCCAGCAGGTGGCTCCAGCGAGTAGAGCAGGTTGTTCCAGCGTACTCAGCAGGTGGTTCAGGCGGGTCTGGCAGGTGGTTCCGGTCTCTCTAGTAGGTGGTTCCGGTGTGTCCGGCACGTGCTTCTGGCACGTCTGAGAGCTGGTTCCGGCATGCCCGGCGGGTGATTCCATAGAGTCCGCCACGTGGTTCTGGCCTAGCTGACAGGTGATTTTGGCGTCCCCGGCAGGTGGTTACAGCGAGTTGAGCAGGAGGTTCCGGCATGCTCGGCAGTTGCATCCGGTGTCTCTGGCACGTGGTTCTGGCACGTCTGACATTTGGTTGCATCATGTCTGGCAGGTGATTCCGGAGTGTCCGGCAAGAGGTTCTGGTGTAGCCGGCAGGTGATTTTGGCATGTCCGGCAGGTGTTTCTGGCGAGCTGTTCAGGTGGTTCCGGTGTTCTTGGCAGGTGATTCTGGCGTGTCCGGCAGGTGGTTCCGGTCTGTCCGGTAATGGGTTCCGTCATGTGCCGCGCGTGGTTCTGGCACGTCTGAGAGGTGGTTCCCGCATGCCCGGCAGGTGCTCCAGGAGAGTCCTACAAGTGGTTCTGGCCTAGCCCGCAGGTGATTTTGGCGTGTCCGGCAGGTGGTTCCGGCATGCTCGGCAGGTGGTTCAGGCATGTCTGGTAGGTGGTTCCGGTCTGTCCGCGAGGTGGTTCCGGCGTGTCAGGCACGTGGTTCCGGCATGTGTGACAGGTGGTTCTGGCATGTCCGGCAGGTGATTCTGGATTGTCCACCAAGTGGCTCTGGTGTAACCAGCAGGTGATTCCGGAGTGTACGGCAAGTGGTTCTGGCATAGCTGGCTGGTGATTTTGGGGTGTCCAGCAGGTGGCTCCAGCGAGTCGAGCAAGTTGTTCCGGTGTGCTCAGCAGGTGGTTCAGGCAGGTCCGGCAGGTGTTTCTGGTCTGTCCAGTACGTGGTGCCGGCATGTCCGGCACGTGCTTCCAGTATGTTTGAGAGGTGGTTCCTACCTTCCCGGCGGGAGATTCCGGAGCGTCCGCCATGTGATTCTGGCCTACCTGGCAGGGGATTTTGGCGTCTCTGGCTGGTGGTTCCGGCGAGTCGAAGAGGAGGTTCCGGCGTGCTCGGCAGGTGCATCCGGTGTCTCTGGCACGTCATTCTGGCACGTTCGAGAGGTGGTTCCGGCATGCCTGACAGGTGATTCCGGAGTGTCCGACAAGGGGTTCTGGCACGTCTGAGAGGTGGTTCCGGCATACCCTGCAGGTGATTCTGGCTTGTCTGCCGAGTGGTGCTGGCGTAGCCATCAGGTGATTTTGGCGTGTCCAGCAGGTGGCTCCAGCGAGTAGAGCAGGTTGTTCCAGCGTACTCAGCAGGTGGTTCAGGCGGGTCTGGCAGGTGGTTCCGGTCTCTCTAGTAGGTGGTTCCGGCGTGTCCGGCACGTGCTTCTGGCACGTCTGAGAGCTGGTTCCGGCATGCCCGGCGGGTGATTCCATAGAGTCCGCCACGTGGTTCTGGCCTAGCTGACAGGTGATTTTGGCGTCCCCGGCAGGTGGTTACAGCGAGTTGAGCAGGAGGTTCCGGCATGCTCGGCAGTTGCATCCGGTGTCTCTGGCACGTGGTTCTGGCACGTCTGACATTTGGTTGCATCATGTCTGGCAGGTGATTCCGGAGTGTCCGGCAAGAGGTTCTGGTGTAGCCGGCAGGTGATTTTGGCATGTCCGGCAGGTGTTTCTGGCGAGCTGTTCAGGTGGTTCCGGTGTTCTTGGCAGGTGATTCTGGCGTGTCCGGCAGGTGGTTCCGGTCTGTCCGGTAATGGGTTCCGTCATGTGCCGCGCGTGGTTCTGGCACGTCTGAGAGGTGGTTCCCGCATGCCCGGCAGGTGCTCCAGGAGAGTCCTACAAGTGGTTCTGGCCTAGCCCGCAGGTGATTTTGGCGTGTCCGGCAGGTGGTTCCGGCATGCTCGGCAGGTGGTTCAGGCATGTCTGGTAGGTGGTTCCGGTCTGTCCGCGAGGTGGTTCCGGCGTGTCAGGCACGTGGTTCCGGCATGTGTGACAGGTGGTTCTGGCATGTCCGGCAGGTGATTCTGGATTGTCCACCAAGTGGCTCTGGTGTAACCAGCAGGTGATTCCGGAGTGTACGGCAAGTGGTTCTGGCATAGCTGGCTGGTGATTTTGGGGTGTCCAGCAGGTGGCTCCAGCGAGTCGAGCAAGTTGTTCCGGTGTGCTCAGCAGGTGGTTCAGGCAGGTCCGGCAGGTGTTTCTGGTCTGTCCAGTACGTGGTGCCGGCATGTCCGGCACGTGCTTCCAGTATGTTTGAGAGGTGGTTCCTACCTTCCCGGCGGGAGATTCCGGAGCGTCCGCCATGTGATTCTGGCCTACCTGGCAGGGGATTTTGGCGTCTCTGGCTGGTGGTTCCGGCGAGTCGAAGAGGAGGTTCCGGCGTGCTCGGCAGGTGCATCCAGTGTCTCTGGCACGTCATTCTGGCACGTTCGAGAGGTGGTTCCGGCATGCCTGACAGGTGATTCCGGAGTGTCCGACAAGGGGTTCTGGCACGTCTGAGAGGTGGTTCCGGCATACCCTGCAGGTGATTCTGGCTTGTCTGCCGAGTGGTGCTGGCGTAGCCATCAGGTGATTTTGGCGTGTCCAGCAGGTGGCTCCAGCGAGTAGAGCAGGTTGTTCCAGCGTACTCAGCAGGTGGTTCAGGCGGGTCTGGCAGGTGGTTCCGGTCTCTCTAGTAGGTGGTTCCGGCGTGTCCGGCACGTGCTTCTGGCACGTCTGAGAGCTGGTTCCGGCATGCCCGGCGGGTGATTCCATAGAGTCCGCCACGTGGTTCTGGCCTAGCTGACAGGTGATTTTGGCGTCCCCGGCAGGTGGTTACAGCGAGTTGAGCAGGAGGTTCCGGCATGCTCGGCAGTTGCATCCGGTGTCTCTGGCACGTGGTTCTGGCACGTCTGACATTTGGTTGCATCATGTCTGGCAGGTGATTCCGGAGTGTCCGGCAAGAGGTTCTGGTGTAGCCGGCAGGTGATTTTGGCATGTCCGGCAGGTGTTTCTGGCGAGCTGTTCAGGTGGTTCCGGTGTTCTTGGCAGGTGATTCTGGCGTGTCCGGCAGGTGGTTCCGGTCTGTCCGGTAATGGGTTCCGTCATGTGCCGCGCGTGGTTCTGGCACGTCTGAGAGGTGGTTCCCGCATGCCCGGCAGGTGCTCCAGGAGAGTCCTACAAGTGGTTCTGGCCTAGCCCGCAGGTGATTTTGGCGTGTCCGGCAGGTGGTTCCGGCATGCTCGGCAGGTGGTTCAGGCATGTCTGGTAGGTGGTTCCGGTCTGTCCGCGAGGTGGTTCCGGCGTGTCAGGCACGTGGTTCCGGCATGTGTGACAGGTGGTTCTGGCATGTCCGGCAGGTGATTCTGGATTGTCCACCAAGTGGCTCTGGTGTAACCAGCAGGTGATTCCGGAGTGTACGGCAAGTGGTTCTGGCATAGCTGGCTGGTGATTTTGGGGTGTCCAGCAGGTGGCTCCAGCGAGTCGAGCAAGTTGTTCCGGTGTGCTCAGCAGGTGGTTCAGGCAGGTCCGGCAGGTGTTTCTGGTCTGTCCAGTACGTGGTGCCGGCATGTCCGGCACGTGCTTCCAGTATGTTTGAGAGGTGGTTCCTACCTTCCCGGCGGGAGATTCCGGAGCGTCCGCCATGTGATTCTGGCCTACCTGGCAGGGGATTTTGGCGTCTCTGGCTGGTGGTTCCGGCGAGTCGAAGAGGAGGTTCCGGCGTGCTCGGCAGGTGCATCCGGTGTCTCTGGCACGTCATTCTGGCACGTTCGAGAGGTGGTTCCGGCATGCCTGACAGGTGATTCCGGAGTGTCCGACAAGGGGTTCTGGCACGTCTGAGAGGTGGTTCCGGCATACCCTGCAGGTGATTCTGGCTTGTCTGCCGAGTGGTGCTGGCGTAGCCATCAGGTGATTTTGGCGTGTCCAGCAGGTGGCTCCAGCGAGTAGAGCAGGTTGTTCCAGCGTACTCAGCAGGTGGTTCAGGCGGGTCTGGCAGGTGGTTCCGGTCTCTCTAGTAGGTGGTTCCGGCGTGTCCGGCACGTGCTTCTGGCACGTCTGAGAGCTGGTTCCGGCATGCCCGGCGGGTGATTCCATAGAGTCCGCCACGTGGTTCTGGCCTAGCTGACAGGTGATTTTGGCGTCCCCGGCAGGTGGTTACAGCGAGTTGAGCAGGAGGTTCCGGCATGCTCGGCAGTTGCATCCGGTGTCTCTGGCACGTGGTTCTGGCACGTCTGACATTTGGTTGCATCATGTCTGGCAGGTGATTCCGGAGTGTCCGGCAAGAGGTTCTGGTGTAGCCGGCAGGTGATTTTGGCATGTCCGGCAGGTGTTTCTGGCGAGCTGTTCAGGTGGTTCCGGTGTTCTTGGCAGGTGATTCTGGCGTGTCCGGCAGGTGGTTCCGGTCTGTCCGGTAATGGGTTCCGTCATGTGCCGCGCGTGGTTCTGGCACGTCTGAGAGGTGGTTCCCGCATGCCCGGCAGGTGCTCCAGGAGAGTCCTACAAGTGGTTCTGGCCTAGCCCGCAGGTGATTTTGGCGTGTCCGGCAGGTGGTTCCGGCATGCTCGGCAGGTGGTTCAGGCATGTCTGGTAGGTGGTTCCGGTCTGTCCGCGAGGTGGTTCCGGCGTGTCAGGCACGTGGTTCCGGCATGTGTGACAGGTGGTTCTGGCATGTCCGGCAGGTGATTCTGGATTGTCCACCAAGTGGCTCTGGTGTAACCAGCAGGTGATTCCGGAGTGTACGGCAAGTGGTTCTGGCATAGCTGGCTGGTGATTTTGGGGTGTCCAGCAGGTGGCTCCAGCGAGTCGAGCAAGTTGTTCCGGTGTGCTCAGCAGGTGGTTCAGGCAGGTCCGGCAGGTGTTTCTGGTCTGTCCAGTACGTGGTGCCGGCATGTCCGGCACGTGCTTCCAGTATGTTTGAGAGGTGGTTCCTACCTTCCCGGCGGGAGATTCCGGAGCGTCCGCCATGTGATTCTGGCCTACCTGGCAGGGGATTTTGGCGTCTCTGGCTGGTGGTTCCGGCGAGTCGAAGAGGAGGTTCCGGCGTGCTCGGCAGGTGCATCCGGTGTCTCTGGCACGTCATTCTGGCACGTTCGAGAGGTGGTTCCGGCATGCCTGACAGGTGATTCCGGAGTGTCCGACAAGGGGTTCTGGCACGTCTGAGAGGTGGTTCCGGCATACCCTGCAGGTGATTCTGGCTTGTCTGCCGAGTGGTGCTGGCGTAGCCATCAGGTGATTTTGGCGTGTCCAGCAGGTGGCTCCAGCGAGTAGAGCAGGTTGTTCCAGCGTACTCAGCAGGTGGTTCAGGCGGGTCTGGCAGGTGGTTCCGGTCTCTCTAGTAGGTGGTTCCGGCGTGTCCGGCACGTGCTTCTGGCACGTCTGAGAGCTGGTTCCGGCATGCCCGGCGGGTGATTCCATAGAGTCCGCCACGTGGTTCTGGCCTAGCTGACAGGTGATTTTGGCGTCCCCGGCAGGTGGTTACAGCGAGTTGAGCAGGAGGTTCCGGCATGCTCGGCAGTTGCATCCGGTGTCTCTGGCACGTGGTTCTGGCACGTCTGACATTTGGTTGCATCATGTCTGGCAGGTGATTCCGGAGTGTCCGGCAAGAGGTTCTGGTGTAGCCGGCAGGTGATTTTGGCATGTCCGGCAGGTGTTTCTGGCGAGCTGTTCAGGTGGTTCCGGTGTTCTTGGCAGGTGATTCTGGCGTGTCCGGCAGGTGGTTCCGGTCTGTCCGGTAATGGGTTCCGTCATGTGCCGCGCGTGGTTCTGGCACGTCTGAGAGGTGGTTCCCGCATGCCCGGCAGGTGCTCCAGGAGAGTCCTACAAGTGGTTCTGGCCTAGCCCGCAGGTGATTTTGGCGTGTCCGGCAGGTGGTTCCGGCATGCTCGGCAGGTGGTTCAGGCATGTCTGGTAGGTGGTTCCGGTCTGTCCGCGAGGTGGTTCCGGCGTGTCAGGCACGTGGTTCCGGCATGTGTGACAGGTGGTTCTGGCATGTCCGGCAGGTGATTCTGGATTGTCCACCAAGTGGCTCTGGTGTAACCAGCAGGTGATTCCGGAGTGTACGGCAAGTGGTTCTGGCATAGCTGGCTGGTGATTTTGGGGTGTCCAGCAGGTGGCTCCAGCGAGTCGAGCAAGTTGTTCCGGTGTGCTCAGCAGGTGGTTCAGGCAGGTCCGGCAGGTGTTTCTGGTCTGTCCAGTACGTGGTGCCGGCATGTCCGGCACGTGCTTCCAGTATGTTTGAGAGGTGGTTCCTACCTTCCCGGCGGGAGATTCCGGAGCGTCCGCCATGTGATTCTGGCCTACCTGGCAGGGGATTTTGGCGTCTCTGGCTGGTGGTTCCGGCGAGTCGAAGAGGAGGTTCCGGCGTGCTCGGCAGGTGCATCCGGTGTCTCTGGCACGTCATTCTGGCACGTTCGAGAGGTGGTTCCGGCATGCCTGACAGGTGATTCCGGAGTGTCCGACAAGGGGTTCTGGCACGTCTGAGAGGTGGTTCCGGCATACCCTGCAGGTGATTCTGGCTTGTCTGCCGAGTGGTGCTGGCGTAGCCATCAGGTGATTTTGGCGTGTCCAGCAGGTGGCTCCAGCGAGTAGAGCAGGTTGTTCCAGCGTACTCAGCAGGTGGTTCAGGCGGGTCTGGCAGGTGGTTCCGGTCTCTCTAGTAGGTGGTTCCGGCGTGTCCGGCACGTGCTTCTGGCACGTCTGAGAGCTGGTTCCGGCATGCCCGGCGGGTGATTCCATAGAGTCCGCCACGTGGTTCTGGCCTAGCTGACAGGTGATTTTGGCGTCCCCGGCAGGTGGTTACAGCGAGTTGAGCAGGAGGTTCCGGCATGCTCGGCAGTTGCATCCGGTGTCTCTGGCACGTGGTTCTGGCACGTCTGACATTTGGTTGCATCATGTCTGGCAGGTGATTCCGGAGTGTCCGGCAAGAGGTTCTGGTGTAGCCGGCAGGTGATTTTGGCATGTCCGGCAGGTGTTTCTGGCGAGCTGTTCAGGTGGTTCCGGTGTTCTTGGCAGGTGATTCTGGCGTGTCCGGCAGGTGGTTCCGGTCTGTCCGGTAATGGGTTCCGTCATGTGCCGCGCGTGGTTCTGGCACGTCTGAGAGGTGGTTCCCGCATGCCCGGCAGGTGCTCCAGGAGAGTCCTACAAGTGGTTCTGGCCTAGCCCGCAGGTGATTTTGGCGTGTCCGGCAGGTGTTTCTGGTCTGTCCAGTACGTGGTGCCGGCATGTCCGGCACGTGCTTCCAGTATGTTTGAGAGGTGGTTCCTACCTTCCCGGCGGGAGATTCCGGAGCGTCCGCCATGTGATTCTGGCCTACCTGGCAGGGGATTTTGGCGTCTCTGGCTGGTGGTTCCGGCGAGTCGAAGAGGAGGTTCCGGCGTGCTCGGCAGGTGCATCCGGTGTCTCTGGCACGTCATTCTGGCACGTTCGAGAGGTGGTTCCGGCATGCCTGACAGGTGATTCCGGAGTGTCCGACAAGGGGTTCTGGCACGTCTGAGAGGTGGTTCCGGCATACCCTGCAGGTGATTCTGGCTTGTCTGCCGAGTGGTGCTGGCGTAGCCATCAGGTGATTTTGGCGTGTCCAGCAGGTGGCTCCAGCGAGTAGAGCAGGTTGTTCCAGCGTACTCAGCAGGTGGTTCAGGCGGGTCTGGCAGGTGGTTCCGGTCTCTCTAGTAGGTGGTTCCGGCGTGTCCGGCACGTGCTTCTGGCACGTCTGAGAGCTGGTTCCGGCATGCCCGGCGGGTGATTCCATAGAGTCCGCCACGTGGTTCTGGCCTAGCTGACAGGTGATTTTGGCGTCCCCGGCAGGTGGTTACAGCGAGTTGAGCAGGAGGTTCCGGCATGCTCGGCAGTTGCATCCGGTGTCTCTGGCACGTGGTTCTGGCACGTCTGACATTTGGTTGCATCATGTCTGGCAGGTGATTCCGGAGTGTCCGGCAAGAGGTTCTGGTGTAGCCGGCAGGTGATTTTGGCATGTCCGGCAGGTGTTTCTGGCGAGCTGTTCAGGTGGTTCCGGTGTTCTTGGCAGGTGATTCTGGCGTGTCCGGCAGGTGGTTCCGGTCTGTCCGGTAATGGGTTCCGTCATGTGCCGCGCGTGGTTCTGGCACGTCTGAGAGGTGGTTCCCGCATGCCCGGCAGGTGCTCCAGGAGAGTCCTACAAGTGGTTCTGGCCTAGCCCGCAGGTGATTTTGGCGTGTCCGGCAGGTGGTTCCGGCATGCTCGGCAGGTGGTTCAGGCATGTCTGGTAGGTGGTTCCGGTCTGTCCGCGAGGTGGTTCCGGCGTGTCAGGCACGTGGTTCCGGCATGTGTGACAGGTGGTTCTGGCATGTCCGGCAGGTGATTCTGGATTGTCCACCAAGTGGCTCTGGTGTAACCAGCAGGTGATTCCGGAGTGTACGGCAAGTGGTTCTGGCATAGCTGGCTGGTGATTTTGGGGTGTCCAGCAGGTGGCTCCAGCGAGTCGAGCAAGTTGTTCCGGTGTGCTCAGCAGGTGGTTCAGGCAGGTCCGGCAGGTGTTTCTGGTCTGTCCAGTACGTGGTGCCGGCATGTCCGGCACGTGCTTCCAGTATGTTTGAGAGGTGGTTCCTACCTTCCCGGCGGGAGATTCCGGAGCGTCCGCCATGTGATTCTGGCCTACCTGGCAGGGGATTTTGGCGTCTCTGGCTGGTGGTTCCGGCGAGTCGAAGAGGAGGTTCCGGCGTGCTCGGCAGGTGCATCCGGTGTCTCTGGCACGTCATTCTGGCACGTTCGAGAGGTGGTTCCGGCATGCCTGACAGGTGATTCCGGAGTGTCCGACAAGGGGTTCTGGCACGTCTGAGAGGTGGTTCCGGCATACCCTGCAGGTGATTCTGGCTTGTCTGCCGAGTGGTGCTGGCGTAGCCATCAGGTGATTTTGGCGTGTCCAGCAGGTGGCTCCAGCGAGTAGAGCAGGTTGTTCCAGCGTACTCAGCAGGTGGTTCAGGCGGGTCTGGCAGGTGGTTCCGGTCTCTCTAGTAGGTGGTTCCGGCGTGTCCGGCACGTGCTTCTGGCACGTCTGAGAGCTGGTTCCGGCATGCCCGGCGGGTGATTCCATAGAGTCCGCCACGTGGTTCTGGCCTAGCTGACAGGTGATTTTGGCGTCCCCGGCAGGTGGTTACAGCGAGTTGAGCAGGAGGTTCCGGCATGCTCGGCAGTTGCATCCGGTGTCTCTGGCACGTGGTTCTGGCACGTCTGACATTTGGTTGCATCATGTCTGGCAGGTGATTCCGGAGTGTCCGGCAAGAGGTTCTGGTGTAGCCGGCAGGTGATTTTGGCATGTCCGGCAGGTGTTTCTGGCGAGCTGTTCAGGTGGTTCCGGTGTTCTTGGCAGGTGATTCTGGCGTGTCCGGCAGGTGGTTCCGGTCTGTCCGGTAATGGGTTCCGTCATGTGCCGCGCGTGGTTCTGGCACGTCTGAGAGGTGGTTCCCGCATGCCCGGCAGGTGCTCCAGGAGAGTCCTACAAGTGGTTCTGGCCTAGCCCGCAGGTGATTTTGGCGTGTCCGGCAGGTGGTTCCGGCATGCTCGGCAGGTGGTTCAGGCATGTCTGGTAGGTGGTTCCGGTCTGTCCGCGAGGTGGTTCCGGCGTGTCAGGCACGTGGTTCCGGCATGTGTGACAGGTGGTTCTGGCATGTCCGGCAGGTGATTCTGGATTGTCCACCAAGTGGCTCTGGTGTAACCAGCAGGTGATTCCGGAGTGTACGGCAAGTGGTTCTGGCATAGCTGGCTGGTGATTTTGGGGTGTCCAGCAGGTGGCTCCAGCGAGTCGAGCAAGTTGTTCCGGTGTGCTCAGCAGGTGGTTCAGGCAGGTCCGGCAGGTGTTTCTGGTCTGTCCAGTACGTGGTGCCGGCATGTCCGGCACGTGCTTCCAGTATGTTTGAGAGGTGGTTCCTACCTTCCCGGCGGGAGATTCCGGAGCGTCCGCCATGTGATTCTGGCCTACCTGGCAGGGGATTTTGGCGTCTCTGGCTGGTGGTTCCGGCGAGTCGAAGAGGAGGTTCCGGCGTGCTCGGCAGGTGCATCCGGTGTCTCTGGCACGTCATTCTGGCACGTTCGAGAGGTGGTTCCGGCATGCCTGACAGGTGATTCCGGAGTGTCCGACAAGGGGTTCTGGCACGTCTGAGAGGTGGTTCCGGCATACCCTGCAGGTGATTCTGGCTTGTCTGCCGAGTGGTGCTGGCGTAGCCATCAGGTGATTTTGGCGTGTCCAGCAGGTGGCTCCAGCGAGTAGAGCAGGTTGTTCCAGCGTACTCAGCAGGTGGTTCAGGCGGGTCTGGCAGGTGGTTCCGGTCTCTCTAGTAGGTGGTTCCGGCGTGTCCGGCACGTGCTTCTGGCACGTCTGAGAGCTGGTTCCGGCATGCCCGGCGGGTGATTCCATAGAGTCCGCCACGTGGTTCTGGCCTAGCTGACAGGTGATTTTGGCGTCCCCGGCAGGTGGTTACAGCGAGTTGAGCAGGAGGTTCCGGCATGCTCGGCAGTTGCATCCGGTGTCTCTGGCACGTGGTTCTGGCACGTCTGACATTTGGTTGCATCATGTCTGGCAGGTGATTCCGGAGTGTCCGGCAAGAGGTTCTGGTGTAGCCGGCAGGTGATTTTGGCATGTCCGGCAGGTGTTTCTGGCGAGCTGTTCAGGTGGTTCCGGTGTTCTTGGCAGGTGATTCTGGCGTGTCCGGCAGGTGGTTCCGGTCTGTCCGGTAATGGGTTCCGTCATGTGCCGCACGTGGTTCTGGCACGTCTGAGAGGTGGTTCCCGCATGCCCGGCAGGTGCTCCAGGAGAGTCCTACAAGTGGTTCTGGCCTAGCCCGCAGGTGATTTTGGCGTGTCCGGCAGGTGGTTCCGGCATGCTCGGCAGGTGGTTCAGGCATGTCTGGTAGGTGGTTCCGGTCTGTCCGCGAGGTGGTTCCGGCGTGTCAGGCACGTGGTTCCGGCATGTGTGACAGGTGGTTCTGGCATGTCCGGCAGGTGATTCTGGATTGTCCACCAAGTGGCTCTGGTGTAACCAGCAGGTGATTCCGGAGTGTACGGCAAGTGGTTCTGGCATAGCTGGCTGGTGATTTTGGGGTGTCCAGCAGGTGGCTCCAGCGAGTCGAGCAAGTTGTTCCGGTGTGCTCAGCAGGTGGTTCAGGCAGGTCCGGCAGGTGTTTCTGGTCTGTCCAGTACGTGGTGCCAGCATGTCCGGCACGTGCTTCCAGTATGTTTGAGAGGTGGTTCCTACCTTCCCGGCGGGAGATTCCGGAGCGTCCGCCATGTGATTCTGGCCTACCTGGCAGGGGATTTTGGCGTCTCTGGCTGGTGGTTCCGGCGAGTCGAAGAGGAGGTTCCGGCGTGCTCGGCAGGTGCATCCGGTGTCTCTGGCACGTCATTCTGGCACGTTCGAGAGGTGGTTCCGGCATGCCTGACAGGTGATTCCGGAGTGTCCGACAAGGGGTTCTGGCACGTCTGAGAGGTGGTTCCGGCATACCCTGCAGGTGATTCTGGCTTGTCTGCCGAGTGGTGCTGGCGTAGCCATCAGGTGATTTTGGCGTGTCCAGCAGGTGGCTCCAGCGAGTAGAGCAGGTTGTTCCAGCGTACTCAGCAGGTGGTTCAGGCGGGTCTGGCAGGTGGTTCCGGTCTCTCTAGTAGGTGGTTCCGGCGTGTCCGGCACGTGCTTCTGGCACGTCTGAGAGCTGGTTCCGGCATGCCCGGCGGGTGATTCCATAGAGTCCGCCACGTGGTTCTGGCCTAGCTGACAGGTGATTTTGGCATCCCCGGCAGGTGGTTACAGCGAGTTGAGCAGGAGGTTCCGGCATGCTCGGCAGTTGCATCCGGTGTCTCTGGCACGTGGTTCTGGCACGTCTGACATTTGGTTGCATCATGTCTGGCAGGTGATTCCGGAGTGTCCGGCAAGAGGTTCTGGTGTAGCCGGCAGGTGATTTTGGCATGTCCGGCAGGTGTTTCTGGCGAGCTGTTCAGGTGGTTCCGGTGTTCTTGGCAGGTGATTCTGGCGTGTCCGGCAGGTGGTTCCGGTCTGTCCGGTAATGGGTTCCGTCATGTGCCGCGCGTGGTTCTGGCACGTCTGAGAGGTGGTTCCCGCATGCCCGGCAGGTGCTCCAGGAGAGTCCTACAAGTGGTTCTGGCCTAGCCCGCAGGTGATTTTGGCGTGTCCGGCAGGTGGTTCCGGCATGCTCGGCAGGTGGTTCAGGCATGTCTGGTAGGTGGTTCCGGTCTGTCCGCGAGGTGGTTCCGGCGTGTCAGGCACGTGGTTCCGGCATGTGTGACAGGTGGTTCTGGCATGTCCGGCAGGTGATTCTGGATTGTCCACCAAGTGGCTCTGGTGTAACCAGCAGGTGATTCCGGAGTGTACGGCAAGTGGTTCTGGCATAGCTGGCTGGTGATTTTGGGGTGTCCAGCAGGTGGCTCCAGCGAGTCGAGCAAGTTGTTCCGGTGTGCTCAGCAGGTGGTTCAGGCAGGTCCGGCAGGTGTTTCTGGTCTGTCCAGTACGTGGTGCCGGCATGTCCGGCACGTGCTTCCAGTATGTTTGAGAGGTGGTTCCTACCTTCCCGGCGGGAGATTCCGGAGCGTCCGCCATGTGATTCTGGCCTACCTGGCAGGGGATTTTGGCGTCTCTGGCTGGTGGTTCCGGCGAGTCGAAGAGGAGGTTCCGGCGTGCTCGGCAGGTGCATCCGGTGTCTCTGGCACGTCATTCTGGCACGTTCGAGAGGTGGTTCCGGCATGCCTGACAGGTGATTCCGGAGTGTCCGACAAGGGGTTCTGGCACGTCTGAGAGGTGGTTCCGGCATACCCTGCAGGTGATTCTGGCTTGTCTGCCGAGTGGTGCTGGCGTAGCCATCAGGTGATTTTGGCGTGTCCAGCAGGTGGCTCCAGCGAGTAGAGCAGGTTGTTCCAGCGTACTCAGCAGGTGGTTCAGGCGGGTCTGGCAGGTGGTTCCGGTCTCTCTAGTAGGTGGTTCCGGCGTGTCCGGCACGTGCTTCTGGCACGTCTGAGAGCTGGTTCCGGCATGCCCGGCGGGTGATTCCATAGAGTCCGCCACGTGGTTCTGGCCTAGCTGACAGGTGATTTTGGCGTCCCCGGCAGGTGGTTACAGCGAGTTGAGCAGGAGGTTCCGGCATGCTCGGCAGTTGCATCCGGTGTCTCTGGCACGTGGTTCTGGCACGTCTGACATTTGGTTGCATCATGTCTGGCAGGTGATTCCGGAGTGTCCGGCAAGAGGTTCTGGTGTAGCCGGCAGGTGATTTTGGCATGTCCGGCAGGTGTTTCTGGCGAGCTGTTCAGGTGGTTCCGGTGTTCTTGGCAGGTGATTCTGGCGTGTCCGGCAGGTGGTTCCGGTCTGTCCGGTAATGGGTTCCGTCATGTGCCGCACGTGGTTCTGGCACGTCTGAGAGGTGGTTCCCGCATGCCCGGCAGGTGCTCCAGGAGAGTCCTACAAGTGGTTCTGGCCTAGCCCGCAGGTGATTTTGGCGTGTCCGGCAGGTGGTTCCGGCATGCTCGGCAGGTGGTTCAGGCATGTCTGGTAGGTGGTTCCGGTCTGTCCGCGAGGTGGTTCCGGCGTGTCAGGCACGTGGTTCCGGCATGTGTGACAGGTGGTTCTGGCATGTCCGGCAGGTGATTCTGGATTGTCCACCAAGTGGCTCTGGTGTAACCAGCAGGTGATTCCGGAGTGTACGGCAAGTGGTTCTGGCATAGCTGGCTGGTGATTTTGGGGTGTCCAGCAGGTGGCTCCAGCGAGTCGAGCAAGTTGTTCCGGTGTGCTCAGCAGGTGGTTCAGGCAGGTCCGGCAGGTGTTTCTGGTCTGTCCAGTACGTGGTGCCAGCATGTCCGGCACGTGCTTCCAGTATGTTTGAGAGGTGGTTCCTACCTTCCCGGCGGGAGATTCCGGAGCGTCCGCCATGTGATTCTGGCCTACCTGGCAGGGGATTTTGGCGTCTCTGGCTGGTGGTTCCGGCGAGTCGAAGAGGAGGTTCCGGCGTGCTCGGCAGGTGCATCCGGTGTCTCTGGCACGTCATTCTGGCACGTTCGAGAGGTGGTTCCGGCATGCCTGACAGGTGATTCCGGAGTGTCCGACAAGGGGTTCTGGCACGTCTGAGAGGTGGTTCCGGCATACCCTGCAGGTGATTCTGGCTTGTCTGCCGAGTGGTGCTGGCGTAGCCATCAGGTGATTTTGGCGTGTCCAGCAGGTGGCTCCAGCGAGTAGAGCAGGTTGTTCCAGCGTACTCAGCAGGTGGTTCAGGCGGGTCTGGCAGGTGGTTCCGGTCTCTCTAGTAGGTGGTTCCGGCGTGTCCGGCACGTGCTTCTGGCACGTCTGAGAGCTGGTTCCGGCATGCCCGGCGGGTGATTCCATAGAGTCCGCCACGTGGTTCTGGCCTAGCTGACAGGTGATTTTGGCATCCCCGGCAGGTGGTTACAGCGAGTTGAGCAGGAGGTTCCGGCATGCTCGGCAGTTGCATCCGGTGTCTCTGGCACGTGGTTCTGGCACGTCTGACATTTGGTTGCATCATGTCTGGCAGGTGATTCCGGAGTGTCCGGCAAGAGGTTCTGGTGTAGCCGGCAGGTGATTTTGGCATGTCCGGCAGGTGTTTCTGGCGAGCTGTTCAGGTGGTTCCGGTGTTCTTGGCAGGTGATTCTGGCGTGTCCGGCAGGTGGTTCCGGTCTGTCCGGTAATGGGTTCCGTCATGTGCCGCGCGTGGTTCTGGCACGTCTGAGAGGTGGTTCCCGCATGCCCGGCAGGTGCTCCAGGAGAGTCCTACAAGTGGTTCTGGCCTAGCCCGCAGGTGATTTTGGCGTGTCCGGCAGGTGGTTCCGGCATGCTCGGCAGGTGGTTCAGGCATGTCTGGTAGGTGGTTCCGGTCTGTCCGCGAGGTGGTTCCGGCGTGTCAGGCACGTGGTTCCGGCATGTGTGACAGGTGGTTCTGGCATGTCCGGCAGGTGATTCTGGATTGTCCACCAAGTGGCTCTGGTGTAACCAGCAGGTGATTCCGGAGTGTACGGCAAGTGGTTCTGGCATAGCTGGCTGGTGATTTTGGGGTGTCCAGCAGGTGGCTCCAGCGAGTCGAGCAAGTTGTTCCGGTGTGCTCAGCAGGTGGTTCAGGCAGGTCCGGCAGGTGTTTCTGGTCTGTCCAGTACGTGGTGCCGGCATGTCCGGCACGTGCTTCCAGTATGTTTGAGAGGTGGTTCCTACCTTCCCGGCGGGAGATTCCGGAGCGTCCGCCATGTGATTCTGGCCTACCTGGCAGGGGATTTTGGCGTCTCTGGCTGGTGGTTCCGGCGAGTCGAAGAGGAGGTTCCGGCGTGCTCGGCAGGTGCATCCGGTGTCTCTGGCACGTCATTCTGGCACGTTCGAGAGGTGGTTCCGGCATGCCTGACAGGTGATTCCGGAGTGTCCGACAAGGGGTTCTGGCACGTCTGAGAGGTGGTTCCGGCATACCCTGCAGGTGATTCTGGCTTGTCTGCCGAGTGGTGCTGGCGTAGCCATCAGGTGATTTTGGCGTGTCCAGCAGGTGGCTCCAGCGAGTAGAGCAGGTTGTTCCAGCGTACTCAGCAGGTGGTTCAGGCGGGTCTGGCAGGTGGTTCCGGTCTCTCTAGTAGGTGGTTCCGGCGTGTCCGGCACGTGCTTCTGGCACGTCTGAGAGCTGGTTCCGGCATGCCCGGCGGGTGATTCCATAGAGTCCGCCACGTGGTTCTGGCCTAGCTGACAGGTGATTTTGGCGTCCCCGGCAGGTGGTTACAGCAAGTTGAGCAGGAGGTTCCGGCATGCTCGGCAGTTGCATCCGGTGTCTCTGGCACGTGGTTCTGGCACGTCTGACATTTGGTTGCATCATGTCTGGCAGGTGATTCCGGAGTGTCCGGCAAGAGGTTCTGGTGTAGCCGGCAGGTGATTTTGGCATGTCCGGCAGGTGTTTCTGGCGAGCTGTTCAGGTGGTTCCGGTGTTCTTGGCAGGTGATTCTGGCGTGTCCGGCAGGTGGTTCCGGTCTGTCCGGTAATGGGTTCCGTCATGTGCCGCGCGTGGTTCTGGCACGTCTGAGAGGTGGTTCCCGCATGCCCGGCAGGTGCTCCAGGAGAGTCCTACAAGTGGTTCTGGCCTAGCCCGCAGGTGATTTTGGCGTGTCCGGCAGGTGGTTCCGGCATGCTCGGCAGGTGGTTCAGGCATGTCTGGTAGGTGGTTCCGGTCTGTCCGCGAGGTGGTTCCGGCGTGTCAGGCACGTGGTTCCGGCATGTGTGACAGGTGGTTCTGGCATGTCCGGCAGGTGATTCTGGATTGTCCACCAAGTGGCTCTGGTGTAACCAGCAGGTGATTCCGGAGTGTACGGCAAGTGGTTCTGGCATAGCTGGCTGGTGATTTTGGGGTGTCCAGCAGGTGGCTCCAGCGAGTCGAGCAAGTTGTTCCGGTGTGCTCAGCAGGTGGTTCAGGCAGGTCCGGCAGGTGTTTCTGGTCTGTCCAGTACGTGGTGCCAGCATGTCCGGCACGTGCTTCCAGTATGTTTGAGAGGTGGTTCCTACCTTCCCGGCGGGAGATTCCGGAGCGTCCGCCATGTGATTCTGGCCTACCTGGCAGGGGATTTTGGCGTCTCTGGCTGGTGGTTCCGGCGAGTCGAAGAGGAGGTTCCGGCGTGCTCGGCAGGTGCATCCGGTGTCTCTGGCACGTCATTCTGGCACGTTCGAGAGGTGGTTCCGGCATGCCTGACAGGTGATTCCGGAGTGTCCGACAAGGGGTTCTGGCACGTCTGAGAGGTGGTTCCGGCATACCCTGCAGGTGATTCTGGCTTGTCTGCCGAGTGGTGCTGGCGTAGCCATCAGGTGATTTTGGCGTGTCCAGCAGGTGGCTCCAGCGAGTAGAGCAGGTTGTTCCAGCGTACTCAGCAGGTGGTTCAGGCGGGTCTGGCAGGTGGTTCCGGTCTCTCTAGTAGGTGGTTCCGGCGTGTCCGGCACGTGCTTCTGGCACGTCTGAGAGCTGGTTCCGGCATGCCCGGCGGGTGATTCCATAGAGTCCGCCACGTGGTTCTGGCCTAGCTGACAGGTGATTTTGGCGTCCCCGGCAGGTGGTTACAGCGAGTTGAGCAGGAGGTTCCGGCATGCTCGGCAGTTGCATCCGGTGTCTCTGGCACGTGGTTCTGGCACGTCTGACATTTGGTTGCATCATGTCTGGCAGGTGATTCCGGAGTGTCCGGCAAGAGGTTCTGGTGTAGCCGGCAGGTGATTTTGGCATGTCCGGCAGGTGTTTCTGGCGAGCTGTTCAGGTGGTTCCGGTGTTCTTGGCAGGTGATTCTGGCGTGTCCGGCAGGTGGTTCCGGTCTGTCCGGTAATGGGTTCCGTCATGTGCCGCGCGTGGTTCTGGCACGTCTGAGAGGTGGTTCCCGCATGCCCGGCAGGTGCTCCAGGAGAGTCCTACAAGTGGTTCTGGCCTAGCCCGCAGGTGATTTTGGCGTGTCCGGCAGGTGGTTCCGGCATGCTCGGCAGGTGGTTCAGGCATGTCTGGTAGGTGGTTCCGGTCTGTCCGCGAGGTGGTTCCGGCGTGTCAGGCACGTGGTTCCGGCATGTGTGACAGGTGGTTCTGGCATGTCCGGCAGGTGATTCTGGATTGTCCACCAAGTGGCTCTGGTGTAACCAGCAGGTGATTCCGGAGTGTACGGCAAGTGGTTCTGGCATAGCTGGCTGGTGATTTTGGGGTGTCCAGCAGGTGGCTCCAGCGAGTCGAGCAAGTTGTTCCGGTGTGCTCAGCAGGTGGTTCAGGCAGGTCCGGCAGGTGTTTCTGGTCTGTCCAGTACGTGGTGCCGGCATGTCCGGCACGTGCTTCCAGTATGTTTGAGAGGTGGTTCCTACCTTCCCGGCGGGAGATTCCGGAGCGTCCGCCATGTGATTCTGGCCTACCTGGCAGGGGATTTTGGCGTCTCTGGCTGGTGGTTCCGGCGAGTCGAAGAGGAGGTTCCGGCGTGCTCGGCAGGTGCATCCGGTGTCTCTGGCACGTCATTCTGGCACGTTCGAGAGGTGGTTCCGGCATGCCTGACAGGTGATTCCGGAGTGTCCGACAAGGGGTTCTGGCACGTCTGAGAGGTGGTTCCGGCATACCCTGCAGGTGATTCTGGCTTGTCTGCCGAGTGGTGCTGGCGTAGCCATCAGGTGATTTTGGCGTGTCCAGCAGGTGGCTCCAGCGAGTAGAGCAGGTTGTTCCAGCGTACTCAGCAGGTGGTTCAGGCGGGTCTGGCAGGTGGTTCCGGTCTCTCTAGTAGGTGGTTCCGGTGTGTCCGGCACGTGCTTCTGGCACGTCTGAGAGCTGGTTCCGGCATGCCCGGCGGGTGATTCCATAGAGTCCGCCACGTGGTTCTGGCCTAGCTGACAGGTGATTTTGGCGTCCCCGGCAGGTGGTTACAGCGAGTTGAGCAGGAGGTTCCGGCATGCTCGGCAGTTGCATCCGGTGTCTCTGGCACGTGGTTCTGGCACGTCTGACATTTGGTTGCATCATGTCTGGCAGGTGATTCCGGAGTGTCCGGCAAGAGGTTCTGGTGTAGCCGGCAGGTGATTTTGGCATGTCCGGCAGGTGTTTCTGGCGAGCTGTTCAGGTGGTTCCGGTGTTCTTGGCAGGTGATTCTGGCGTGTCCGGCAGGTGGTTCCGGTCTGTCCGGTAATGGGTTCCGTCATGTGCCGCGCGTGGTTCTGGCACGTCTGAGAGGTGGTTCCCGCATGCCCGGCAGGTGCTCCAGGAGAGTCCTACAAGTGGTTCTGGCCTAGCCCGCAGGTGATTTTGGCGTGTCCGGCAGGTGGTTCCGGCATGCTCGGCAGGTGGTTCAGGCATGTCTGGTAGGTGGTTCCGGTCTGTCCGCGAGGTGGTTCCGGCGTGTCAGGCACGTGGTTCCGGCATGTGTGACAGGTGGTTCTGGCATGTCCGGCAGGTGATTCTGGATTGTCCACCAAGTGGCTCTGGTGTAACCAGCAGGTGATTCCGGAGTGTACGGCAAGTGGTTCTGGCATAGCTGGCTGGTGATTTTGGGGTGTCCAGCAGGTGGCTCCAGCGAGTCGAGCAAGTTGTTCCGGTGTGCTCAGCAGGTGGTTCAGGCAGGTCCGGCAGGTGTTTCTGGTCTGTCCAGTACGTGGTGCCGGCATGTCCGGCACGTGCTTCCAGTATGTTTGAGAGGTGGTTCCTACCTTCCCGGCGGGAGATTCCGGAGCGTCCGCCATGTGATTCTGGCCTACCTGTCAGGGGATTTTGGCGTCTCTGGCTGGTGGTTCCGGCGAGTCGAAGAGGAGGTTCCGGCGTGCTCGGCAGGTGCATCCGGTGTCTCTGGCACGTCATTCTGGCACGTTCGAGAGGTGGTTCCGGCATGCCTGACAGGTGATTCCGGAGTGTCCGACAAGGGGTTCTGGCACGTCTGAGAGGTGGTTCCGGCATACCCTGCAGGTGATTCTGGCTTGTCTGCCGAGTGGTGCTGGCGTAGCCATCAGGTGATTTTGGCGTGTCCAGCAGGTGGCTCCAGCGAGTAGAGCAGGTTGTTCCAGCGTACTCAGCAGGTGGTTCAGGCGGGTCTGGCAGGTGGTTCCGGTCTCTCTAGTAGGTGGTTCCGGCGTGTCCGGCACGTGCTTCTGGCACGTCTGAGAGCTGGTTCCGGCATGCCCAGCGGGTGATTCCATAGAGTCCGCCACGTGGTTCTGGCCTAGCTGACAGGTGATTTTGGCGTCCCCGGCAGGTGGTTACAGCGAGTTGAGCAGGAGGTTCCGGCATGCTCGGCAGTTGCATCCGGTGTCTCTGGCACGTGGTTCTGGCACGTCTGACATTTGGTTGCATCATGTCTGGCAGGTGATTCCGGAGTGTCCGGCAAGAGGTTCTGGTGTAGCCGGCAGGTGATTTTGGCATGTCCGGCAGGTGTTTCTGGCGAGCTGTTCAGGTGGTTCCGGTGTTCTTGGCAGGTGATTCTGGCGTGTCCGGCAGGTGGTTCCGGTCTGTCCGGTAATGGGTTCCGTCATGTGCCGCACGTGGTTCTGGCACGTCTGAGAGGTGGTTCCCGCATGCCCGGCAGGTGCTCCAGGAGAGTCCTACAAATGGTTCTGGCCTAGCCCGCAGGTGATTCTGGCGTGTCCGGCAGGTGGTTCCGGCATGCTCGGCAGGTGGTTCCGGCATGTCTGGTAGGTGGTTCCGGTCTGTCCGCGAGGTGGTTCCGGCGTGTCAGGCACGTGGTTCCGGCATGTGTGACAGGTGGTTCTGGCATGTCCGGCAGGTGATTCTGGATTGTCCACCAAGTGGCTCTGGTGTAACCAGCAGGTGATTCCGGAGTGTACGGCAAGTGGTTCTGGCATAGCTGGCTGGTGATTTTGGGGTGTCCAGCAGGTGGCTCCAGCGAGTCGAGCAAGTTGTTCCGGTGTGCTCAGCAGGTGGTTCAGGCAGGTCCGGCAGGTGTTTCTGGTCTGTCCAGTACGTGGTGCCGGCATGTCCGGCACGTGCTTCCAGTATGTTTGAGAGGTGGTTCCTACCTTCCCAGCGGGAGATTCCGGAGCGTCCGCCATGTGATTCTGGCCTACCTGGCAGGGGATTTTGGCGTCTCTGGCTGGTGGTTCCGGCGAGTCGAAGAGGAGGTTCCGGCGTGCTCGGCAGGTGCATCCGGTGTCTCTGGCACGTCATTCTGGCACGTTCGAGAGGTGGTTCCGGCATGCCTGACAGGTGATTCCGGAGTGTCCGACAAGGGGTTCTGGCACGTCTGAGAGGTGGTTCCGGCATACCCTGCAGGTGATTCTGGCTTGTCTGCCGAGTGGTGCTGGCGTAGCCATCAGGTGATTTTGGCGTGTCCAGCAGGTGGCTCCAGCGAGTAGAGCAGGTTGTTCCAGCGTACTCAGCAGGTGGTTCAGGCGGGTCTGGCAGGTGGTTCCGGTCTCTCTAGTAGGTGGTTCCGGCGTGTCCGGCACGTGCTTCTGGCACGTCTGAGAGCTGGTTCCGGCATGCCCGGCGGGTGATTCCATAGAGTCCGCCACGTGGTTCTGGCCTAGCTGACAGGTGATTTTGGCGTCCCCGGCAGGTGGTTACAGCGAGTTGAGCAGGAGGTTCCGGCATGCTCGGCAGTTGCATCCGGTGTCTCTGGCACGTGGTTCTGGCACGTCTGACATTTGGTTGCATCATGTCTGGCAGGTGATTCCGGAGTGTCCGGCAAGAGGTTCTGGTGTAGCCGGCAGGTGATTTTGGCATGTCCGGCAGGTGTTTCTGGCGAGCTGTTCAGGTGGTTCCGGTGTTCTTGGCAGGTGATTCTGGCGTGTCCGGCAGGTGGTTCCGGTCTGTCCGGTAATGGGTTCCGTCATGTGCCGCACGTGGTTCTGGCACGTCTGAGAGGTGGTTCCCGCATGCCCGGCAGGTGCTCCAGGAGAGTCCTACAAGTGGTTCTGGCCTAGCCCGCAGGTGATTTTGGCGTGTCCGGCAGGTGGTTCCGGCATGTCAGGTAGGTGGTTCCGGTCTGTCCGCGAGGTGGTTCCGGCGTGTCAGGCACGTGGTTCCGGCATGTGTGACAGGTGGTTCTGGCATGTCCGGCAGGTGATTCTGGATTGTCCACCAAGTGGCTCTGGTGTAACCAGCAGGTGATTCCGGAGTGTACGGCAAGTGGTTCTGGCATAGCTGGCTGGTGATTTTGGGGTGTCCAGCAGGTGGCTCCAGCGAGTCGAGCAAGTTGTTCCGGTGTGCTCAGCAGGTGGTTCAGGCAGGTCCGGCAGGTGTTTCTGGTCTGTCCAGTACGTGGTGCCGGCATGTCCGGCACGTGCTTCCAGTATGTTTGAGAGGTGGTTCCTACCTTCCCGGCGGGAGATTCCGGAGCGTCCGCCATGTGATTCTGGCCTACCTGGCAGGGGATTTTGGCGTCTCTGGCTGGTGGTTCCGGCGAGTCGAAGAGGAGGTTCCGGCGTGCTCGGCAGGTGCATCCGGTGTCTCTGGCACGTCATTCTGGCACGTTCGAGAGGTGGTTCCGGCATGCCTGACAGGTGATTCCGGAGTGTCCGACAAGGGGTTCTGGCACGTCTGAGAGGTGGTTCCGGCATACCCTGCAGGTGATTCTGGCTTGTCTGCCGAGTGGTGCTGGCGTAGCCATCAGGTGATTTTGGCGTGTCCAGCAGGTGGCTCCAGCGAGTAGAGCAGGTTGTTCCAGCGTACTCAGCAGGTGGTTCAGGCGGGTCTGGCAGGTGGTTCCGGTCTCTCTAGTAGGTGGTTCCGGCGTGTCCGGCACGTGCTTCTGGCACGTCTGAGAGCTGGTTCCGGCATGCCCGGCGGGTGATTCCATAGAGTCCGCCACGTGGTTCTGGCCTAGCTGACAGGTGATTTTGGCGTCCCCGGCAGGTGGTTACAGCGAGTTGAGCAGGAGGTTCCGGCATGCTCGGCAGTTGCATCCGGTGTCTCTGGCACGTGGTTCTGGCACGTCTGACATTTGGTTGCATCATGTCTGGCAGGTGATTCCGGAGTGTCCGGCAAGAGGTTCTGGTGTAGCCGGCAGGTGATTTTGGCATGTCCGGCAGGTGTTTCTGGCGAGCTGTTCAGGTGGTTCCGGTGTTCTTGGCAGGTGATTCTGGCGTGTCCGGCAGGTGGTTCCGGTCTGTCCGGTAATGGGTTCCGTCATGTGCCGCACGTGGTTCTGGCACGTCTGAGAGGTGGTTCCCGCATGCCCGGCAGGTGCTCCAGGAGAGTCCTACAAGTGGTTCTGGCCTAGCCCGCAGGTGATTTTGGCGTGTCCGGCAGGTGGTTCCGGCATGTCTGGTAGGTGGTTCCGGTCTGTCCGCGAGGTGGTTCCGGCGTGTCAGGCACGTGGTTCCGGCATGTGTGACAGGTGGTTCTGGCATGTCCGGCAGGTGATTCTGGATTGTCCACCAAGTGGCTCTGGTGTAACCAGCAGGTGATTCCGGAGTGTACGGCAAGTGGTTCTGGCATAGCTGGCTGGTGATTTTGGGGTGTCCAGCAGGTGGCTCCAGCGAGTCGAGCAAGTTGTTCCGGTGTGCTCAGCAGGTGGTTCAGGCAGGTCCGGCAGGTGTTTCTGGTCTGTCCAGTACGTGGTGCCGGCATGTCCGGCACGTGCTTCCAGTATGTTTGAGAGGTGGTTCCTACCTTCCCGGCGGGAGATTCCGGAGCGTCCGCCATGTGATTCTGGCCTACCTGGCAGGGGATTTTGGCGTCTCTGGCTGGTGGTTCCGGCGAGTCGAAGAGGAGGTTCCGGCATGCTCGGCAGGTGCATCCGGTGTCTCTGGCACGTCATTCTGGCACGTTCGAGAGGTGGTTCCGGCATGCCTGACAGGTGATTCCGGAGTGTCCGACAAGGGGTTCTGGCACGTCTGAGAGGTGGTTCCGGCATACCCTGCAGGTGATTCTGGCTTGTCTGCCGAGTGGTGCTGGCGTAGCCATCAGGTGATTTTGGCGTGTCCAGCAGGTGGCTCCAGCGAGTAGAGCAGGTTGTTCCAGCGTACTCAGCAGGTGGTTCAGGCGGGTCTGGCAGGTGGTTCCGGTCTCTCTAGTAGGTGGTTCCGGCGTGTCCGGCACGTGCTTCTGGCACGTCTGAGAGCTGGTTCCGGCATGCCCGGCGGGTGATTCCATAGAGTCCGCCACGTGGTTCTGGCCTAGCTGACAGGTGATTTTGGCGTCCCCGGCAGGTGGTTACAGCGAGTTGAGCAGGAGGTTCCGGCATGCTCGGCAGTTGCATCCGGTGTCTCTGGCACGTGGTTCTGGCACGTCTGACATTTGGTTGCATCATGTCTGGCAGGTGATTCCGGAGTGTCCGGCAAGAGGTTCTGGTGTAGCCGGCAGGTGATTTTGGCATGTCCGGCAGGTGTTTCTGGCGAGCTGTTCAGGTGGTTCCGGTGTTCTTGGCAGGTGATTCTGGCGTGTCCGGCAGGTGGTTCCGGTCTGTCCGGTAATGGGTTCCGTCATGTGCCGCGCGTGGTTCTGGCACGTCTGAGAGGTGGTTCCCGCATGCCCGGCAGGTGCTCCAGGAGAGTCCTACAAGTGGTTCTGGCCTAGCCCGCAGGTGATTTTGGCGTGTCCGGCAGGTGGTTCCGGCATGCTCGGCAGGTGGTTCAGGCATGTCTGGTAGGTGGTTCCGGTCTGTCCGCGAGGTGGTTCCGGCGTGTCAGGCACGTGGTTCCGGCATGTGTGACAGGTGGTTCTGGCATGTCCGGCAGGTGATTCTGGATTGTCCACCAAGTGGCTCTGGTGTAACCAGCAGGTGATTCCGGAGTGTACGGCAAGTGGTTCTGGCATAGCTGGCTGGTGATTTTGGGGTGTCCAGCAGGTGGCTCCAGCGAGTCGAGCAAGTTGTTCCGGTGTGCTCAGCAGGTGGTTCAGGCAGGTCCGGCAGGTGTTTCTGGTCTGTCCAGTACGTGGTGCCGGCATGTCCGGCACGTGCTTCCAGTATGTTTGAGAGGTGGTTCCTACCTTCCCGGCGGGAGATTCCGGAGCGTCCGCCATGTGATTCTGGCCTACCTGGCAGGGGATTTTGGCGTCTCTGGCTGGTGGTTCCGGCGAGTCGAAGAGGAGGTTCCGGCGTGCTCGGCAGGTGCATCCGGTGTCTCTGGCACGTCATTCTGGCACGTTCGAGAGGTGGTTCCGGCATGCCTGACAGGTGATTCCGGAGTGTCCGACAAGGGGTTCTGGCACGTCTGAGAGGTGGTTCCGGCATACCCTGCAGGTGATTCTGGCTTGTCTGCCGAGTGGTGCTGGCGTAGCCATCAGGTGATTTTGGCGTGTCCAGCAGGTGGCTCCAGCGAGTAGAGCAGGTTGTTCCAGCGTACTCAGCAGGTGGTTCAGGCGGGTCTGGCAGGTGGTTCCGGTCTCTCTAGTAGGTGGTTCCGGCGTGTCCGGCACGTGCTTCTGGCACGTCTGAGAGCTGGTTCCGGCATGCCCGGCGGGTGATTCCATAGAGTCCGCCACGTGGTTCTGGCCTAGCTGACAGGTGATTTTGGCGTCCCCGGCAGGTGGTTACAGCAAGTTGAGCAGGAGGTTCCGGCATGCTCGGCAGTTGCATCCGGTGTCTCTGGCACGTGGTTCTGGCACGTCTGACATTTGGTTGCATCATGTCTGGCAGGTGATTCCGGAGTGTCCGGCAAGAGGTTCTGGTGTAGCCGGCAGGTGATTTTGGCATGTCCGGCAGGTGTTTCTGGCGAGCTGTTCAGGTGGTTCCGGTGTTCTTGGCAGGTGATTCTGGCGTGTCCGGCAGGTGGTTCCGGTCTGTCCGGTAATGGGTTCCGTCATGTGCCGCGCGTGGTTCTGGCACGTCTGAGAGGTGGTTCCCGCATGCCCGGCAGGTGCTCCAGGAGAGTCCTACAAGTGGTTCTGGCCTAGCCCGCAGGTGATTTTGGCGTGTCCGGCAGGTGGTTCCGGCATGCTCGGCAGGTGGTTCAGGCATGTCTGGTAGGTGGTTCCGGTCTGTCCGCGAGGTGGTTCCGGCGTGTCAGGCACGTGGTTCCGGCATGTGTGACAGGTGGTTCTGGCATGTCCGGCAGGTGATTCTGGATTGTCCACCAAGTGGCTCTGGTGTAACCAGCAGGTGATTCCGGAGTGTACGGCAAGTGGTTCTGGCATAGCTGGCTGGTGATTTTGGGGTGTCCAGCAGGTGGCTCCAGCGAGTCGAGCAAGTTGTTCCGGTGTGCTCAGCAGGTGGTTCAGGCAGGTCCGGCAGGTGTTTCTGGTCTGTCCAGTACGTGGTGCCAGCATGTCCGGCACGTGCTTCCAGTATGTTTGAGAGGTGGTTCCTACCTTCCCGGCGGGAGATTCCGGAGCGTCCGCCATGTGATTCTGGCCTACCTGGCAGGGGATTTTGGCGTCTCTGGCTGGTGGTTCCGGCGAGTCGAAGAGGAGGTTCCGGCGTGCTCGGCAGGTGCATCCGGTGTCTCTGGCACGTCATTCTGGCACGTTCGAGAGGTGGTTCCGGCATGCCTGACAGGTGATTCCGGAGTGTCCGACAAGGGGTTCTGGCACGTCTGAGAGGTGGTTCCGGCATACCCTGCAGGTGATTCTGGCTTGTCTGCCGAGTGGTGCTGGCGTAGCCATCAGGTGATTTTGGCGTGTCCAGCAGGTGGCTCCAGCGAGTAGAGCAGGTTGTTCCAGCGTACTCAGCAGGTGGTTCAGGCGGGTCTGGCAGGTGGTTCCGGTCTCTCTAGTAGGTGGTTCCGGCGTGTCCGGCACGTGCTTCTGGCACGTCTGAGAGCTGGTTCCGGCATGCCCGGCGGGTGATTCCATAGAGTCCGCCACGTGGTTCTGGCCTAGCTGACAGGTGATTTTGGCGTCCCCGGCAGGTGGTTACAGCGAGTTGAGCAGGAGGTTCCGGCATGCTCGGCAGTTGCATCCGGTGTCTCTGGCACGTGGTTCTGGCACGTCTGACATTTGGTTGCATCATGTCTGGCAGGTGATTCCGGAGTGTCCGGCAAGAGGTTCTGGTGTAGCCGGCAGGTGATTTTGGCATGTCCGGCAGGTGTTTCTGGCGAGCTGTTCAGGTGGTTCCGGTGTTCTTGGCAGGTGATTCTGGCGTGTCCGGCAGGTGGTTCCGGTCTGTCCGGTAATGGGTTCCGTCATGTGCCGCGCGTGGTTCTGGCACGTCTGAGAGGTGGTTCCCGCATGCCCGGCAGGTGCTCCAGGAGAGTCCTACAAGTGGTTCTGGCCTAGCCCGCAGGTGATTTTGGCGTGTCCGGCAGGTGGTTCCGGCATGCTCGGCAGGTGGTTCAGGCATGTCTGGTAGGTGGTTCCGGTCTGTCCGCGAGGTGGTTCCGGCGTGTCAGGCACGTGGTTCCGGCATGTGTGACAGGTGGTTCTGGCATGTCCGGCAGGTGATTCTGGATTGTCCACCAAGTGGCTCTGGTGTAACCAGCAGGTGATTCCGGAGTGTACGGCAAGTGGTTCTGGCATAGCTGGCTGGTGATTTTGGGGTGTCCAGCAGGTGGCTCCAGCGAGTCGAGCAAGTTGTTCCGGTGTGCTCAGCAGGTGGTTCAGGCAGGTCCGGCAGGTGTTTCTGGTCTGTCCAGTACGTGGTGCCGGCATGTCCGGCACGTGCTTCCAGTATGTTTGAGAGGTGGTTCCTACCTTCCCGGCGGGAGATTCCGGAGCGTCCGCCATGTGATTCTGGCCTACCTGGCAGGGGATTTTGGCGTCTCTGGCTGGTGGTTCCGGCGAGTCGAAGAGGAGGTTCCGGCGTGCTCGGCAGGTGCATCCGGTGTCTCTGGCACGTCATTCTGGCACGTTCGAGAGGTGGTTCCGGCATGCCTGACAGGTGATTCCGGAGTGTCCGACAAGGGGTTCTGGCACGTCTGAGAGGTGGTTCCGGCATACCCTGCAGGTGATTCTGGCTTGTCTGCCGAGTGGTGCTGGCGTAGCCATCAGGTGATTTTGGCGTGTCCAGCAGGTGGCTCCAGCGAGTAGAGCAGGTTGTTCCAGCGTACTCAGCAGGTGGTTCAGGCGGGTCTGGCAGGTGGTTCCGGTCTCTCTAGTAGGTGGTTCCGGTGTGTCCGGCACGTGCTTCTGGCACGTCTGAGAGCTGGTTCCGGCATGCCCGGCGGGTGATTCCATAGAGTCCGCCACGTGGTTCTGGCCTAGCTGACAGGTGATTTTGGCGTCCCCGGCAGGTGGTTACAGCGAGTTGAGCAGGAGGTTCCGGCATGCTCGGCAGTTGCATCCGGTGTCTCTGGCACGTGGTTCTGGCACGTCTGACATTTGGTTGCATCATGTCTGGCAGGTGATTCCGGAGTGTCCGGCAAGAGGTTCTGGTGTAGCCGGCAGGTGATTTTGGCATGTCCGGCAGGTGTTTCTGGCGAGCTGTTCAGGTGGTTCCGGTGTTCTTGGCAGGTGATTCTGGCGTGTCCGGCAGGTGGTTCCGGTCTGTCCGGTAATGGGTTCCGTCATGTGCCGCGCGTGGTTCTGGCACGTCTGAGAGGTGGTTCCCGCATGCCCGGCAGGTGCTCCAGGAGAGTCCTACAAGTGGTTCTGGCCTAGCCCGCAGGTGATTTTGGCGTGTCCGGCAGGTGGTTCCGGCATGCTCGGCAGGTGGTTCAGGCATGTCTGGTAGGTGGTTCCGGTCTGTCCGCGAGGTGGTTCCGGCGTGTCAGGCACGTGGTTCCGGCATGTGTGACAGGTGGTTCTGGCATGTCCGGCAGGTGATTCTGGATTGTCCACCAAGTGGCTCTGGTGTAACCAGCAGGTGATTCCGGAGTGTACGGCAAGTGGTTCTGGCATAGCTGGCTGGTGATTTTGGGGTGTCCAGCAGGTGGCTCCAGCGAGTCGAGCAAGTTGTTCCGGTGTGCTCAGCAGGTGGTTCAGGCAGGTCCGGCAGGTGTTTCTGGTCTGTCCAGTACGTGGTGCCGGCATGTCCGGCACGTGCTTCCAGTATGTTTGAGAGGTGGTTCCTACCTTCCCGGCGGGAGATTCCGGAGCGTCCGCCATGTGATTCTGGCCTACCTGTCAGGGGATTTTGGCGTCTCTGGCTGGTGGTTCCGGCGAGTCGAAGAGGAGGTTCCGGCGTGCTCGGCAGGTGCATCCGGTGTCTCTGGCACGTCATTCTGGCACGTTCGAGAGGTGGTTCCGGCATGCCTGACAGGTGATTCCGGAGTGTCCGACAAGGGGTTCTGGCACGTCTGAGAGGTGGTTCCGGCATACCCTGCAGGTGATTCTGGCTTGTCTGCCGAGTGGTGCTGGCGTAGCCATCAGGTGATTTTGGCGTGTCCAGCAGGTGGCTCCAGCGAGTAGAGCAGGTTGTTCCAGCGTACTCAGCAGGTGGTTCAGGCGGGTCTGGCAGGTGGTTCCGGTCTCTCTAGTAGGTGGTTCCGGCGTGTCCGGCACGTGCTTCTGGCACGTCTGAGAGCTGGTTCCGGCATGCCCAGCGGGTGATTCCATAGAGTCCGCCACGTGGTTCTGGCCTAGCTGACAGGTGATTTTGGCGTCCCCGGCAGGTGGTTACAGCGAGTTGAGCAGGAGGTTCCGGCATGCTCGGCAGTTGCATCCGGTGTCTCTGGCACGTGGTTCTGGCACGTCTGACATTTGGTTGCATCATGTCTGGCAGGTGATTCCGGAGTGTCCGGCAAGAGGTTCTGGTGTAGCCGGCAGGTGATTTTGGCATGTCCGGCAGGTGTTTCTGGCGAGCTGTTCAGGTGGTTCCGGTGTTCTTGGCAGGTGATTCTGGCGTGTCCGGCAGGTGGTTCCGGTCTGTCCGGTAATGGGTTCCGTCATGTGCCGCACGTGGTTCTGGCACGTCTGAGAGGTGGTTCCCGCATGCCCGGCAGGTGCTCCAGGAGAGTCCTACAAATGGTTCTGGCCTAGCCCGCAGGTGATTCTGGCGTGTCCGGCAGGTGGTTCCGGCATGCTCGGCAGGTGGTTCCGGCATGTCTGGTAGGTGGTTCCGGTCTGTCCGCGAGGTGGTTCCGGCGTGTCAGGCACGTGGTTCCGGCATGTGTGACAGGTGGTTCTGGCATGTCCGGCAGGTGATTCTGGATTGTCCACCAAGTGGCTCTGGTGTAACCAGCAGGTGATTCCGGAGTGTACGGCAAGTGGTTCTGGCATAGCTGGCTGGTGATTTTGGGGTGTCCAGCAGGTGGCTCCAGCGAGTCGAGCAAGTTGTTCCGGTGTGCTCAGCAGGTGGTTCAGGCAGGTCCGGCAGGTGTTTCTGGTCTGTCCAGTACGTGGTGCCGGCATGTCCGGCACGTGCTTCCAGTATGTTTGAGAGGTGGTTCCTACCTTCCCAGCGGGAGATTCCGGAGCGTCCGCCATGTGATTCTGGCCTACCTGGCAGGGGATTTTGGCGTCTCTGGCTGGTGGTTCCGGCGAGTCGAAGAGGAGGTTCCGGCGTGCTCGGCAGGTGCATCCGGTGTCTCTGGCACGTCATTCTGGCACGTTCGAGAGGTGGTTCCGGCATGCCTGACAGGTGATTCCGGAGTGTCCGACAAGGGGTTCTGGCACGTCTGAGAGGTGGTTCCGGCATACCCTGCAGGTGATTCTGGCTTGTCTGCCGAGTGGTGCTGGCGTAGCCATCAGGTGATTTTGGCGTGTCCAGCAGGTGGCTCCAGCGAGTAGAGCAGGTTGTTCCAGCGTACTCAGCAGGTGGTTCAGGCGGGTCTGGCAGGTGGTTCCGGTCTCTCTAGTAGGTGGTTCCGGCGTGTCCGGCACGTGCTTCTGGCACGTCTGAGAGCTGGTTCCGGCATGCCCGGCGGGTGATTCCATAGAGTCCGCCACGTGGTTCTGGCCTAGCTGACAGGTGATTTTGGCGTCCCCGGCAGGTGGTTACAGCGAGTTGAGCAGGAGGTTCCGGCATGCTCGGCAGTTGCATCCGGTGTCTCTGGCACGTGGTTCTGGCACGTCTGACATTTGGTTGCATCATGTCTGGCAGGTGATTCCGGAGTGTCCGGCAAGAGGTTCTGGTGTAGCCGGCAGGTGATTTTGGCATGTCCGGCAGGTGTTTCTGGCGAGCTGTTCAGGTGGTTCCGGTGTTCTTGGCAGGTGATTCTGGCGTGTCCGGCAGGTGGTTCCGGTCTGTCCGGTAATGGGTTCCGTCATGTGCCGCACGTGGTTCTGGCACGTCTGAGAGGTGGTTCCCGCATGCCCGGCAGGTGCTCCAGGAGAGTCCTACAAGTGGTTCTGGCCTAGCCCGCAGGTGATTTTGGCGTGTCCGGCAGGTGGTTCCGGCATGTCAGGTAGGTGGTTCCGGTCTGTCCGCGAGGTGGTTCCGGCGTGTCAGGCACGTGGTTCCGGCATGTGTGACAGGTGGTTCTGGCATGTCCGGCAGGTGATTCTGGATTGTCCACCAAGTGGCTCTGGTGTAACCAGCAGGTGATTCCGGAGTGTACGGCAAGTGGTTCTGGCATAGCTGGCTGGTGATTTTGGGGTGTCCAGCAGGTGGCTCCAGCGAGTCGAGCAAGTTGTTCCGGTGTGCTCAGCAGGTGGTTCAGGCAGGTCCGGCAGGTGTTTCTGGTCTGTCCAGTACGTGGTGCCGGCATGTCCGGCACGTGCTTCCAGTATGTTTGAGAGGTGGTTCCTACCTTCCCGGCGGGAGATTCCGGAGCGTCCGCCATGTGATTCTGGCCTACCTGGCAGGGGATTTTGGCGTCTCTGGCTGGTGGTTCCGGCGAGTCGAAGAGGAGGTTCCGGCGTGCTCGGCAGGTGCATCCGGTGTCTCTGGCACGTCATTCTGGCACGTTCGAGAGGTGGTTCCGGCATGCCTGACAGGTGATTCCGGAGTGTCCGACAAGGGGTTCTGGCACGTCTGAGAGGTGGTTCCGGCATACCCTGCAGGTGATTCTGGCTTGTCTGCCGAGTGGTGCTGGCGTAGCCATCAGGTGATTTTGGCGTGTCCAGCAGGTGGCTCCAGCGAGTAGAGCAGGTTGTTCCAGCGTACTCAGCAGGTGGTTCAGGCGGGTCTGGCAGGTGGTTCCGGTCTCTCTAGTAGGTGGTTCCGGCGTGTCCGGCACGTGCTTCTGGCACGTCTGAGAGCTGGTTCCGGCATGCCCGGCGGGTGATTCCATAGAGTCCGCCACGTGGTTCTGGCCTAGCTGACAGGTGATTTTGGCGTCCCCGGCAGGTGGTTACAGCGAGTTGAGCAGGAGGTTCCGGCATGCTCGGCAGTTGCATCCGGTGTCTCTGGCACGTGGTTCTGGCACGTCTGACATTTGGTTGCATCATGTCTGGCAGGTGATTCCGGAGTGTCCGGCAAGAGGTTCTGGTGTAGCCGGCAGGTGATTTTGGCATGTCCGGCAGGTGTTTCTGGCGAGCTGTTCAGGTGGTTCCGGTGTTCTTGGCAGGTGATTCTGGCGTGTCCGGCAGGTGGTTCCGGTCTGTCCGGTAATGGGTTCCGTCATGTGCCGCACGTGGTTCTGGCACGTCTGAGAGGTGGTTCCCGCATGCCCGGCAGGTGCTCCAGGAGAGTCCTACAAGTGGTTCTGGCCTAGCCCGCAGGTGATTTTGGCGTGTCCGGCAGGTGGTTCCGGCATGTCTGGTAGGTGGTTCCGGTCTGTCCGCGAGGTGGTTCCGGCGTGTCAGGCACGTGGTTCCGGCATGTGTGACAGGTGGTTCTGGCATGTCCGGCAGGTGATTCTGGATTGTCCACCAAGTGGCTCTGGTGTAACCAGCAGGTGATTCCGGAGTGTACGGCAAGTGGTTCTGGCATAGCTGGCTGGTGATTTTGGGGTGTCCAGCAGGTGGCTCCAGCGAGTCGAGCAAGTTGTTCCGGTGTGCTCAGCAGGTGGTTCAGGCAGGTCCGGCAGGTGTTTCTGGTCTGTCCAGTACGTGGTGCCGGCATGTCCGGCACGTGCTTCCAGTATGTTTGAGAGGTGGTTCCTACCTTCCCGGCGGGAGATTCCGGAGCGTCCGCCATGTGATTCTGGCCTACCTGGCAGGGGATTTTGGCGTCTCTGGCTGGTGGTTCCGGCGAGTCGAAGAGGAGGTTCCGGCATGCTCGGCAGGTGCATCCGGTGTCTCTGGCACGTCATTCTGGCACGTTCGAGAGGTGGTTCCGGCATGCCTGACAGGTGATTCCGGAGTGTCCGACAAGGGGTTCTGGCACGTCTGAGAGGTGGTTCCGGCATACCCTGCAGGTGATTCTGGCTTGTCTGCCGAGTGGTGCTGGCGTAGCCATCAGGTGATTTTGGCGTGTCCAGCAGGTGGCTCCAGCGAGTAGAGCAGGTTGTTCCAGCGTACTCAGCAGGTGGTTCAGGCGGGTCTGGCAGGTGGTTCCGGTCTCTCTAGTAGGTGGTTCCGGCGTGTCCGGCACGTGCTTCTGGCACGTCTGAGAGCTGGTTCCGGCATGCCCGGCGGGTGATTCCATAGAGTCCGCCACGTGGTTCTGGCCTAGCTGACAGGTGATTTTGGCGTCCCCGGCAGGTGGTTACAGCGAGTTGAGCAGGAGGTTCCGGCATGCTCGGCAGTTGCATCCGGTGTCTCTGGCACGTGGTTCTGGCACGTCTGACATTTGGTTGCATCATGTCTGGCAGGTGATTCCGGAGTGTCCGGCAAGAGGTTCTGGTGTAGCCGGCAGGTGATTTTGGCATGTCCGGCAGGTGTTTCTGGCGAGCTGTTCAGGTGGTTCCGGTGTTCTTGGCAGGTGATTCTGGCGTGTCCGGCAGGTGGTTCCGGTCTGTCCGGTAATGGGTTCCGTCATGTGCCGCGCGTGGTTCTGGCACGTCTGAGAGGTGGTTCCCGCATGCCCGGCAGGTGCTCCAGGAGAGTCCTACAAGTGGTTCTGGCCTAGCCCGCAGGTGATTTTGGCGTGTCCGGCAGGTGGTTCCGGCATGCTCGGCAGGTGGTTCAGGCATGTCTGGTAGGTGGTTCCGGTCTGTCCGCGAGGTGGTTCCGGCGTGTCAGGCACGTGGTTCCGGCATGTGTGACAGGTGGTTCTGGCATGTCCGGCAGGTGATTCTGGATTGTCCACCAAGTGGCTCTGGTGTAACCAGCAGGTGATTCCGGAGTGTACGGCAAGTGGTTCTGGCATAGCTGGCTGGTGATTTTGGGGTGTCCAGCAGGTGGCTCCAGCGAGTCGAGCAAGTTGTTCCGGTGTGCTCAGCAGGTGGTTCAGGCAGGTCCGGCAGGTGTTTCTGGTCTGTCCAGTACGTGGTGCCGGCATGTCCGGCACGTGCTTCCAGTATGTTTGAGAGGTGGTTCCTACCTTCCCGGCGGGAGATTCCGGAGCGTCCGCCATGTGATTCTGGCCTACCTGGCAGGGGATTTTGGCGTCTCTGGCTGGTGGTTCCGGCGAGTCGAAGAGGAGGTTCCGGCGTGCTCGGCAGGTGCATCCGGTGTCTCTGGCACGTCATTCTGGCACGTTCGAGAGGTGGTTCCGGCATGCCTGACAGGTGATTCCGGAGTGTCCGACAAGGGGTTCTGGCACGTCTGAGAGGTGGTTCCGGCATACCCTGCAGGTGATTCTGGCTTGTCTGCCGAGTGGTGCTGGCGTAGCCATCAGGTGATTTTGGCGTGTCCAGCAGGTGGCTCCAGCGAGTAGAGCAGGTTGTTCCAGCGTACTCAGCAGGTGGTTCAGGCGGGTCTGGCAGGTGGTTCCGGTCTCTCTAGTAGGTGGTTCCGGCGTGTCCGGCACGTGCTTCTGGCACGTCTGAGAGCTGGTTCCGGCATGCCCGGCGGGTGATTCCATAGAGTCCGCCACGTGGTTCTGGCCTAGCTGACAGGTGATTTTGGCGTCCCCGGCAGGTGGTTACAGCGAGTTGAGCAGGAGGTTCCGGCATGCTCGGCAGTTGCATCCGGTGTCTCTGGCACGTGGTTCTGGCACGTCTGACATTTGGTTGCATCATGTCTGGCAGGTGATTCCGGAGTGTCCGGCAAGAGGTTCTGGTGTAGCCGGCAGGTGATTTTGGCATGTCCGGCAGGTGTTTCTGGCGAGCTGTTCAGGTGGTTCCGGTGTTCTTGGCAGGTGATTCTGGCGTGTCCGGCAGGTGGTTCCGGTCTGTCCGGTAATGGGTTCCGTCATGTGCCGCACGTGGTTCTGGCACGTCTGAGAGGTGGTTCCCGCATGCCCGGCAGGTGCTCCAGGAGAGTCCTACAAGTGGTTCTGGCCTAGCCCGCAGGTGATTTTGGCGTGTCCGGCAGGTGGTTCCGGCATGTCTGGTAGGTGGTTCCGGTCTGTCCGCGAGGTGGTTCCGGCGTGTCAGGCACGTGGTTCCGGCATGTGTGACAGGTGGTTCTGGCATGTCCGGCAGGTGATTCTGGATTGTCCACCAAGTGGCTCTGGTGTAACCAGCAGGTGATTCCGGAGTGTACGGCAAGTGGTTCTGGCATAGCTGGCTGGTGATTTTGGGGTGTCCAGCAGGTGGCTCCAGCGAGTCAAGCAAGTTGTTCCGGTGTGCTCAGCAGGTGGTTCAGGCAGGTCCGGCAGGTGTTTCTGGTCTGTCCAGTACGTGGTGCCGGCATGTCCGGCACGTGCTTCCAGTATGTTTGAGAGGTGGTTCCTACCTTCCCGGCGGGAGATTCCGGAGCGTCCGCCATGTGATTCTGGCCTACCTGGCAGGGGATTTTGGCGTCTCTGGCTGGTGGTTCCGGCGAGTCGAAGAGGAGGTTCCGGCATGCTCGGCAGGTGCATCCGGTGTCTCTGGCACGTCATTCTGGCACGTTCGAGAGGTGGTTCCGGCATGCCTGACAGGTGATTCCGGAGTGTCCGACAAGGGGTTCTGGCACGTCTGAGAGGTGGTTCCGGCATACCCTGCAGGTGATTCTGGCTTGTCTGCCGAGTGGTGCTGGCGTAGCCATCAGGTGATTTTGGCGTGTCCAGCAGGTGGCTCCAGCGAGTAGAGCAGGTTGTTCCAGCGTACTCAGCAGGTGGTTCAGGCGGGTCTGGCAGGTGGTTCCGGTCTCTCTAGTAGGTGGTTCCGGCGTGTCCGGCACGTGCTTCTGGCACGTCTGAGAGCTGGTTCCGGCATGCCCGGCGGGTGATTCCATAGAGTCCGCCACGTGGTTCTGGCCTAGCTGACAGGTGATTTTGGCGTCCCCGGCAGGTGGTTACAGCGAGTTGAGCAGGAGGTTCCGGCATGCTCGGCAGTTGCATCCGGTGTCTCTGGCACGTGGTTCTGGCACGTCTGACATTTGGTTGCATCATGTCTGGCAGGTGATTCCGGAGTGTCCGGCAAGAGGTTCTGGTGTAGCCGGCAGGTGATTTTGGCATGTCCGGCAGGTGTTTCTGGCGAGCTGTTCAGGTGGTTCCGGTGTTCTTGGCAGGTGATTCTGGCGTGTCCGGCAGGTGGTTCCGGTCTGTCCGGTAATGGGTTCCGTCATGTGCCGCGCGTGGTTCTGGCACGTCTGAGAGGTGGTTCCCGCATGCCCGGCAGGTGCTCCAGGAGAGTCCTACAAGTGGTTCTGGCCTAGCCCGCAGGTGATTTTGGCGTGTCCGGCAGGTGGTTCCGGCATGCTCGGCAGGTGGTTCAGGCATGTCTGGTAGGTGGTTCCGGTCTGTCCGCGAGGTGGTTCCGGCGTGTCAGGCACGTGGTTCCGGCATGTGTGACAGGTGGTTCTGGCATGTCCGGCAGGTGATTCTGGATTGTCCACCAAGTGGCTCTGGTGTAACCAGCAGGTGATTCCGGAGTGTACGGCAAGTGGTTCTGGCATAGCTGGCTGGTGATTTTGGGGTGTCCAGCAGGTGGCTCCAGCGAGTCGAGCAAGTTGTTCCGGTGTGCTCAGCAGGTGGTTCAGGCAGGTCCGGCAGGTGTTTCTGGTCTGTCCAGTACGTGGTGCCGGCATGTCCGGCACGTGCTTCCAGTATGTTTGAGAGGTGGTTCCTACCTTCCCGGCGGGAGATTCCGGAGCGTCCGCCATGTGATTCTGGCCTACCTGGCAGGGGATTTTGGCGTCTCTGGCTGGTGGTTCCGGCGAGTCGAAGAGGAGGTTCCGGCGTGCTCGGCAGGTGCATCCGGTGTCTCTGGCACGTCATTCTGGCACGTTCGAGAGGTGGTTCCGGCATGCCTGACAGGTGATTCCGGAGTGTCCGACAAGGGGTTCTGGCACGTCTGAGAGGTGGTTCCGGCATACCCTGCAGGTGATTCTGGCTTGTCTGCCGAGTGGTGCTGGCGTAGCCATCAGGTGATTTTGGCGTGTCCAGCAGGTGGCTCCAGCGAGTAGAGCAGGTTGTTCCAGCGTACTCAGCAGGTGGTTCAGGCGGGTCTGGCAGGTGGTTCCGGTCTCTCTAGTAGGTGGTTCCGGCGTGTCCGGCACGTGCTTCTGGCACGTCTGAGAGCTGGTTCCGGCATGCCCGGCGGGTGATTCCATAGAGTCCGCCACGTGGTTCTGGCCTAGCTGACAGGTGATTTTGGCGTCCCCGGCAGGTGGTTACAGCGAGTTGAGCAGGAGGTTCCGGCATGCTCGGCAGTTGCATCCGGTGTCTCTGGCACGTGGTTCTGGCACGTCTGACATTTGGTTGCATCATGTCTGGCAGGTGATTCCGGAGTGTCCGGCAAGAGGTTCTGGTGTAGCCGGCAGGTGATTTTGGCATGTCCGGCAGGTGTTTCTGGCGAGCTGTTCAGGTGGTTCCGGTGTTCTTGGCAGGTGATTCTGGCGTGTCCGGCAGGTGGTTCCGGTCTGTCCGGTAATGGGTTCCGTCATGTGCCGCACGTGGTTCTGGCACGTCTGAGAGGTGGTTCCCGCATGCCCGGCAGGTGCTCCAGGAGAGTCCTACAAGTGGTTCTGGCCTAGCCCGCAGGTGATTTTGGCGTGTCCGGCAGGTGGTTCCGGCATGCTCGGCAGGTGGTTCAGGCATGTCTGGTAGGTGGTTCCGGTCTGTCCGCGAGGTGGTTCCGGCGTGTCAGGCACGTGGTTCCGGCATGTGTGACAGGTGGTTCTGGCATGTCCGGCAGGTGATTCTGGATTGTCCACCAAGTGGCTCTGGTGTAACCAGCAGGTGATTCCGGAGTGTACGGCAAGTGGTTCTGGCATAGCTGGCTGGTGATTTTGGGGTGTCCAGCAGGTGGCTCCAGCGAGTCGAGCAAGTTGTTCCGGTGTGCTCAGCAGGTGGTTCAGGCAGGTCCGGCAGGTGTTTCTGGTCTGTCCAGTACGTGGTGCCGGCATGTCCGGCACGTGCTTCCAGTATGTTTGAGAGGTGGTTCCTACCTTCCCGGCGGGAGATTCCGGAGCGTCCGCCATGTGATTCTGGCCTACCTGGCAGGGGATTTTGGCGTCTCTGGCTGGTGGTTCCGGCGAGTCGAAGAGGAGGTTCCGGCGTGCTCGGCAGGTGCATCCGGTGTCTCTGGCACGTCATTCTGGCACGTTCGAGAGGTGGTTCCGGCATGCCTGACAGGTGATTCCGGAGTGTCCGACAAGGGGTTCTGGCACGTCTGAGAGGTGGTTCCGGCATACCCTGCAGGTGATTCTGGCTTGTCTGCCGAGTGGTGCTGGCGTAGCCATCAGGTGATTTTGGCGTGTCCAGCAGGTGGCTCCAGCGAGTAGAGCAGGTTGTTCCAGCGTACTCAGCAGGTGGTTCAGGCGGGTCTGGCAGGTGGTTCCGGTCTCTCTAGTAGGTGGTTCCGGCGTGTCCGGCACGTGCTTCTGGCACGTCTGAGAGCTGGTTCCGGCATGCCCGGCGGGTGATTCCATAGAGTCCGCCACGTGGTTCTGGCCTAGCTGACAGGTGATTTTGGCGTCCCCGGCAGGTGGTTACAGCGAGTTGAGCAGGAGGTTCCGGCATGCTCGGCAGTTGCATCCGGTGTCTCTGGCACGTGGTTCTGGCACGTCTGACATTTGGTTGCATCATGTCTGGCAGGTGATTCCGGAGTGTCCGGCAAGAGGTTCTGGTGTAGCCGGCAGGTGATTTTGGCATGTCCGGCAGGTGTTTCTGGCGAGCTGTTCAGGTGGTTCCGGTGTTCTTGGCAGGTGATTCTGGCGTGTCCAGCAGGTGGTTCCGGTCTGTCCGGTAATGGGTTCCGTCATGTGCCGCACGTGGTTCTGGCACGTCTGAGAGGTGGTTCCCGCATGCCCGGCAGGTGCTCCAGGAGAGTCCTACAAGTGGTTCTGGCCTAGCCCGCAGGTGATTTTGGCGTGTCCGGCAGGTGGTTCCGGCATGCTCGGCAGGTGGTTCAGGCATGTCTGGTAGGTGGTTCCGGTCTGTCCGCGAGGTGGTTCCGGCGTGTCAGGCACGTGGTTCCGGCATGTGTGACAGGTGGTTCTGGCATGTCCGGCAGGTGATTCTGGATTGTCCACCAAGTGGCTCTGGTGTAACCAGCAGGTGATTCCGGAGTGTACGGCAAGTGGTTCTGGCATAGCTGGCTGGTGATTTTGGGGTGTCCAGCAGGTGGCTCCAGCGAGTCGAGCAAGTTGTTCCGGTGTGCTCAGCAGGTGGTTCAGGCAGGTCCGGCAGGTGTTTCTGGTCTGTCCAGTACGTGGTGCCGGCATGTCCGGCACGTGCTTCCAGTATGTTTGAGAGGTGGTTCCTACCTTCCCGGCGGGAGATTCCGGAGCGTCCGCCATGTGATTCTGGCCTACCTGGCAGGGGATTTTGGCGTCTCTGGCTGGTGGTTCCGGCGAGTCGAAGAGGAGGTTCCGGCGTGCTCGGCAGGTGCATCCGGTGTCTCTGGCACGTCATTCTGGCACGTTCGAGAGGTGGTTCCGGCATGCCTGACAGGTGATTCCGGAGTGTCCGACAAGGGGTTCTGGCACGTCTGAGAGGTGGTTCCGGCATACCCTGCAGGTGATTCTGGCTTGTCTGCCGAGTGGTGCTGGCGTAGCCATCAGGTGATTTTGGCGTGTCCAGCAGGTGGCTCCAGCGAGTAGAGCAGGTTGTTCCAGCGTACTCAGCAGGTGGTTCAGGCGGGTCTGGCAGGTGGTTCCGGTCTCTCTAGTAGGTGGTTCCGGCGTGTCCGGCACGTGCTTCTGGCACGTCTGAGAGCTGGTTCCGGCATGCCCGGCGGGTGATTCCATAGAGTCCGCCACGTGGTTCTGGCCTAGCTGACAGGTGATTTTGGCGTCCCCGGCAGGTGGTTACAGCGAGTTGAGCAGGAGGTTCCGGCATGCTCGGCAGTTGCATCCGGTGTCTCTGGCACGTGGTTCTGGCACGTCTGACATTTGGTTGCATCATGTCTGGCAGGTGATTCCGGAGTGTCCGGCAAGAGGTTCTGGTGTAGCCGGCAGGTGATTTTGGCATGTCCGGCAGGTGTTTCTGGCGAGCTGTTCAGGTGGTTCCGGTGTTCTTGGCAGGTGATTCTGGCGTGTCCGGCAGGTGGTTCCGGTCTGTCCGGTAATGGGTTCCGTCATGTGCCGCGCGTGGTTCTGGCACGTCTGAGAGGTGGTTCCCGCATGCCCGGCAGGTGCTCCAGGAGAGTCCTACAAGTGGTTCTGGCCTAGCCCGCAGGTGATTTTGGCGTGTCCGGCAGGTGGTTCCGGCATGTCTGGTAGGTGGTTCCGGTCTGTCCGCGAGGTGGTTCCGGCGTGTCAGGCACGTGGTTCCGGCATGTGTGACAGGTGGTTCTGGCATGTCCGGCAGGTGATTCTGGATTGTCCACCAAGTGGCTCTGGTGTAACCAGCAGGTGATTCCGGAGTGTACGGCAAGTGGTTCTGGCATAGCTGGCTGGTGATTTTGGGGTGTCCAGCAGGTGGCTCCAGCGAGTCGAGCAAGTTGTTCCGGTGTGCTCAGCAGGTGGTTCAGGCAGGTCCGGCAGGTGTTTCTGGTCTGTCCAGTACGTGGTGCCGGCATGTCCGGCACGTGCTTCCAGTATGTTTGAGAGGTGGTTCCTACCTTCCCGGCGGGAGATTCCGGAGCGTCCGCCATGTGATTCTGGCCTACCTGGCAGGGGATTTTGGCGTCTCTGGCTGGTGGTTCCGGCGAGTCGAAGAGGAGGTTCCGGCGTGCTCGGCAGGTGCATCCGGTGTCTCTGGCACGTCATTCTGGCACGTTCGAGAGGTGGTTCCGGCATGCCTGACAGGTGATTCCGGAGTGTCCGACAAGGGGTTCTGGCACGTCTGAGAGGTGGTTCCGGCATACCCTGCAGGTGATTCTGGCTTGTCTGCCGAGTGGTGCTGGCGTAGCCATCAGGTGATTTTGGCGTGTCCAGCAGGTGGCTCCAGCGAGTAGAGCAGGTTGTTCCAGCGTACTCAGCAGGTGGTTCAGGCGGGTCTGGCAGGTGGTTCCGGTCTCTCTAGTAGGTGGTTCCGGCGTGTCCGGCACGTGCTTCTGGCACGTCTGAGAGCTGGTTCCGGCATGCCCGGCGGGTGATTCCATAGAGTCCGCCACGTGGTTCTGGCCTAGCTGACAGGTGATTTTGGCGTCCCCGGCAGGTGGTTACAGCGAGTTGAGCAGGAGGTTCCGGCATGCTCGGCAGTTGCATCCGGTGTCTCTGGCACGTGGTTCTGGCACGTCTGACATTTGGTTGCATCATGTCTGGCAGGTGATTCCGGAGTGTCCGGCAAGAGGTTCTGGTGTAGCCGGCAGGTGATTTTGGCATGTCCGGCAGGTGTTTCTGGCGAGCTGTTCAGGTGGTTCCGGTGTTCTTGGCAGGTGATTCTGGCGTGTCCGGCAGGTGGTTCCGGTCTGTCCGGTAATGGGTTCCGTCATGTGCCGCACGTGGTTCTGGCACGTCTGAGAGGTGGTTCCCGCATGCCCGGCAGGTGCTCCAGGAGAGTCCTACAAGTGGTTCTGGCCTAGCCCGCAGGTGATTTTGGCGTGTCCGGCAGGTGGTTCCGGCATGTCTGGTAGGTGGTTCCGGTCTGTCCGCGAGGTGGTTCCGGCGTGTCAGGCACGTGGTTCCGGCATGTGTGACAGGTGGTTCTGGCATGTCCGGCAGGTGATTCTGGATTGTCCACCAAGTGGCTCTGGTGTAACCAGCAGGTGATTCCGGAGTGTACGGCAAGTGGTTCTGGCATAGCTGGCTGGTGATTTTGGGGTGTCCAGCAGGTGGCTCCAGCGAGTCGAGCAAGTTGTTCCGGTGTGCTCAGCAGGTGGTTCAGGCAGGTCCGGCAGGTGTTTCTGGTCTGTCCAGTACGTGGTGCCGGCATGTCCGGCACGTGCTTCCAGTATGTTTGAGAGGTGGTTCCTACCTTCCCGGCGGGAGATTCCGGAGCGTCCGCCATGTGATTCTGGCCTACCTGGCAGGGGATTTTGGCGTCTCTGGCTGGTGGTTCCGGCGAGTCGAAGAGGAGGTTCCGGCGTGCTCGGCAGGTGCATCCGGTGTCTCTGGCACGTCATTCTGGCACGTTCGAGAGGTGGTTCCGGCATGCCTGACAGGTGATTCCGGAGTGTCCGACAAGGGGTTCTGGCACGTCTGAGAGGTGGTTCCGGCATACCCTGCAGGTGATTCTGGCTTGTCTGCCGAGTGGTGCTGGCGTAGCCATCAGGTGATTTTGGCGTGTCCAGCAGGTGGCTCCAGCGAGTAGAGCAGGTTGTTCCAGCGTACTCAGCAGGTGGTTCAGGCGGGTCTGGCAGGTGGTTCCGGTCTCTCTAGTAGGTGGTTCCGGCGTGTCCGGCACGTGCTTCTGGCACGTCTGAGAGCTGGTTCCGGCATGCCCGGCGGGTGATTCCATAGAGTCCGCCACGTGGTTCTGGCCTAGCTGACAGGTGATTTTGGCGTCCCCGGCAGGTGGTTACAGCGAGTTGAGCAGGAGGTTCCGGCATGCTCGGCAGTTGCATCCGGTGTCTCTGGCACGTGGTTCTGGCACGTCTGACATTTGGTTGCATCATGTCTGGCAGGTGATTCCGGAGTGTCCGGCAAGAGGTTCTGGTGTAGCCGGCAGGTGATTTTGGCATGTCCGGCAGGTGTTTCTGGCGAGCTGTTCAGGTGGTTCCGGTGTTCTTGGCAGGTGATTCTGGCGTGTCCGGCAGGTGGTTCCGGTCTGTCCGGTAATGGGTTCCGTCATGTGCCGCACGTGGTTCTGGCACGTCTGAGAGGTGGTTCCCGCATGCCCGGCAGGTGCTCCAGGAGAGTCCTACAAGTGGTTCTGGCCTAGCCCGCAGGTGATTTTGGCGTGTCCGGCAGGTGGTTCCGGCATGCTCGGCAGGTGGTTCAGGCATGTCTGGTAGGTGGTTCCGGTCTGTCCGCGAGGTGGTTCCGGCGTGTCAGGCACGTGGTTCCGGCATGTGTGACAGGTGGTTCTGGCATGTCCGGCAGGTGATTCTGGATTGTCCACCAAGTGGCTCTGGTGTAACCAGCAGGTGATTCCGGAGTGTACGGCAAGTGGTTCTGGCATAGCTGGCTGGTGATTTTGGGGTGTCCAGCAGGTGGCTCCAGCGAGTCGAGCAAGTTGTTCCGGTGTGCTCAGCAGGTGGTTCAGGCAGGTCCGGCAGGTGTTTCTGGTCTGTCCAGTACGTGGTGCCGGCATGTCCGGCACGTGCTTCCAGTATGTTTGAGAGGTGGTTCCTACCTTCCCGGCGGGAGATTCCGGAGCGTCCGCCATGTGATTCTGGCCTACCTGGCAGGGGATTTTGGCGTCTCTGGCTGGTGGTTCCGGCGAGTCGAAGAGGAGGTTCCGGCGTGCTCGGCAGGTGCATCCGGTGTCTCTGGCACGTCATTCTGGCACGTTCGAGAGGTGGTTCCGGCATGCCTGACAGGTGATTCCGGAGTGTCCGACAAGGGGTTCTGGCACGTCTGAGAGGTGGTTCCGGCATACCCTGCAGGTGATTCTGGCTTGTCTGCCGAGTGGTGCTGGCGTAGCCATCAGGTGATTTTGGCGTGTCCAGCAGGTGGCTCCAGCGAGTAGAGCAGGTTGTTCCAGCGTACTCAGCAGGTGGTTCAGGCGGGTCTGGCAGGTGGTTCCGGTCTCTCTAGTAGGTGGTTCCGGCGTGTCCGGCACGTGCTTCTGGCACGTCTGAGAGCTGGTTCCGGCATGCCCGGCGGGTGATTCCATAGAGTCCGCCACGTGGTTCTGGCCTAGCTGACAGGTGATTTTGGCGTCCCCGGCAGGTGGTTACAGCGAGTTGAGCAGGAGGTTCCGGCATGCTCGGCAGTTGCATCCGGTGTCTCTGGCACGTGGTTCTGGCACGTCTGACATTTGGTTGCATCATGTCTGGCAGGTGATTCCGGAGTGTCCGGCAAGAGGTTCTGGTGTAGCCGGCAGGTGATTTTGGCATGTCCGGCAGGTGTTTCTGGCGAGCTGTTCAGGTGGTTCCGGTGTTCTTGGCAGGTGATTCTGGCGTGTCCGGCAGGTGGTTCCGGTCTGTCCGGTAATGGGTTCCGTCATGTGCCGCGCGTGGTTCTGGCACGTCTGAGAGGTGGTTCCCGCATGCCCGGCAGGTGCTCCAGGAGAGTCCTACAAGTGGTTCTGGCCTAGCCCGCAGGTGATTTTGGCGTGTCCGGCAGGTGGTTCCGGCATGTCTGGTAGGTGGTTCCGGTCTGTCCGCGAGGTGGTTCCGGCGTGTCAGGCACGTGGTTCCGGCATGTGTGACAGGTGGTTCTGGCATGTCCGGCAGGTGATTCTGGATTGTCCACCAAGTGGCTCTGGTGTAACCAGCAGGTGATTCCGGAGTGTACGGCAAGTGGTTCTGGCATAGCTGGCTGGTGATTTTGGGGTGTCCAGCAGGTGGCTCCAGCGAGTCGAGCAAGTTGTTCCGGTGTGCTCAGCAGGTGGTTCAGGCAGGTCCGGCAGGTGTTTCTGGTCTGTCCAGTACGTGGTGCCGGCATGTCCGGCACGTGCTTCCAGTATGTTTGAGAGGTGGTTCCTACCTTCCCGGCGGGAGATTCCGGAGCGTCCGCCATGTGATTCTGGCCTACCTGGCAGGGGATTTTGGCGTCTCTGGCTGGTGGTTCCGGCGAGTCGAAGAGGAGGTTCCGGCGTGCTCGGCAGGTGCATCCGGTGTCTCTGGCACGTCATTCTGGCACGTTCGAGAGGTGGTTCCGGCATGCCTGACAGGTGATTCCGGAGTGTCCGACAAGGGGTTCTGGCACGTCTGAGAGGTGGTTCCGGCATACCCTGCAGGTGATTCTGGCTTGTCTGCCGAGTGGTGCTGGCGTAGCCATCAGGTGATTTTGGCGTGTCCAGCAGGTGGCTCCAGCGAGTAGAGCAGGTTGTTCCAGCGTACTCAGCAGGTGGTTCAGGCGGGTCTGGCAGGTGGTTCCGGTCTCTCTAGTAGGTGGTTCCGGCGTGTCCGGCACGTGCTTCTGGCACGTCTGAGAGCTGGTTCCGGCATGCCCGGCGGGTGATTCCATAGAGTCCGCCACGTGGTTCTGGCCTAGCTGACAGGTGATTTTGGCGTCCCCGGCAGGTGGTTACAGCGAGTTGAGCAGGAGGTTCCGGCATGCTCGGCAGTTGCATCCGGTGTCTCTGGCACGTGGTTCTGGCACGTCTGACATTTGGTTGCATCATGTCTGGCAGGTGATTCCGGAGTGTCCGGCAAGAGGTTCTGGTGTAGCCGGCAGGTGATTTTGGCATGTCCGGCAGGTGTTTCTGGCGAGCTGTTCAGGTGGTTCCGGTGTTCTTGGCAGGTGATTCTGGCGTGTCCGGCAGGTGGTTCCGGTCTGTCCGGTAATGGGTTCCGTCATGTGCCGCGCGTGGTTCTGGCACGTCTGAGAGGTGGTTCCCGCATGCCCGGCAGGTGCTCCAGGAGAGTCCTACAAGTGGTTCTGGCCTAGCCCGCAGGTGATTTTGGCGTGTCCGGCAGGTGGTTCCGGCATGTCTGGTAGGTGGTTCCGGTCTGTCCGCGAGGTGGTTCCGGCGTGTCAGGCACGTGGTTCCGGCATGTGTGACAGGTGGTTCTGGCATGTCCGGCAGGTGATTCTGGATTGTCCACCAAGTGGCTCTGGTGTAACCAGCAGGTGATTCCGGAGTGTACGGCAAGTGGTTCTGGCATAGCTGGCTGGTGATTTTGGGGTGTCCAGCAGGTGGCTCCAGCGAGTCGAGCAAGTTGTTCCGGTGTGCTCAGCAGGTGGTTCAGGCAGGTCCGGCAGGTGTTTCTGGTCTGTCCAGTACGTGGTGCCGGCATGTCCGGCACGTGCTTCCAGTATGTTTGAGAGGTGGTTCCTACCTTCCCGGCGGGAGATTCCGGAGCGTCCGCCATGTGATTCTGGCCTACCTGGCAGGGGATTTTGGCGTCTCTGGCTGGTGGTTCCGGCGAGTCGAAGAGGAGGTTCCGGCGTGCTCGGCAGGTGCATCCGGTGTCTCTGGCACGTCATTCTGGCACGTTCGAGAGGTGGTTCCGGCATGCCTGACAGGTGATTCCGGAGTGTCCGACAAGGGGTTCTGGCACGTCTGAGAGGTGGTTCCGGCATACCCTGCAGGTGATTCTGGCTTGTCTGCCGAGTGGTGCTGGCGTAGCCATCAGGTGATTTTGGCGTGTCCAGCAGGTGGCTCCAGCGAGTAGAGCAGGTTGTTCCAGCGTACTCAGCAGGTGGTTCAGGCGGGTCTGGCAGGTGGTTCCGGTCTCTCTAGTAGGTGGTTCCGGCGTGTCCGGCACGTGCTTCTGGCACGTCTGAGAGCTGGTTCCGGCATGCCCGGCGGGTGATTCCATAGAGTCCGCCACGTGGTTCTGGCCTAGCTGACAGGTGATTTTGGCGTCCCCGGCAGGTGGTTACAGCGAGTTGAGCAGGAGGTTCCGGCATGCTCGGCAGTTGCATCCGGTGTCTCTGGCACGTGGTTCTGGCACGTCTGACATTTGGTTGCATCATGTCTGGCAGGTGATTCCGGAGTGTCCGGCAAGAGGTTCTGGTGTAGCCGGCAGGTGATTTTGGCATGTCCGGCAGGTGTTTCTGGCGAGCTGTTCAGGTGGTTCCGGTGTTCTTGGCAGGTGATTCTGGCGTGTCCGGCAGGTGGTTCCGGTCTGTCCGGTAATGGGTTCCGTCATGTGCCGCACGTGGTTCTGGCACGTCTGAGAGGTGGTTCCCGCATGCCCGGCAGGTGCTCCAGGAGAGTCCTACAAGTGGTTCTGGCCTAGCCCGCAGGTGATTTTGGCGTGTCCGGCAGGTGGTTCCGGCATGCTCGGCAGGTGGTTCAGGCATGTCTGGTAGGTGGTTCCGGTCTGTCCGCGAGGTGGTTCCGGCGTGTCAGGCACGTGGTTCCGGCATGTGTGACAGGTGGTTCTGGCATGTCCGGCAGGTGATTCTGGATTGTCCACCAAGTGGCTCTGGTGTAACCAGCAGGTGATTCCGGAGTGTACGGCAAGTGGTTCTGGCATAGCTGGCTGGTGATTTTGGGGTGTCCAGCAGGTGGCTCCAGCGAGTCGAGCAAGTTGTTCCGGTGTGCTCAGCAGGTGGTTCAGGCAGGTCCGGCAGGTGTTTCTGGTCTGTCCAGTACGTGGTGCCGGCATGTCCGGCACGTGCTTCCAGTATGTTTGAGAGGTGGTTCCTACCTTCCCGGCGGGAGATTCCGGAGCGTCCGCCATGTGATTCTGGCCTACCTGGCAGGGGATTTTGGCGTCTCTGGCTGGTGGTTCCGGCGAGTCGAAGAGGAGGTTCCGGCGTGCTCGGCAGGTGCATCCGGTGTCTCTGGCACGTCATTCTGGCACGTTCGAGAGGTGGTTCCGGCATGCCTGACAGGTGATTCCGGAGTGTCCGACAAGGGGTTCTGGCACGTCTGAGAGGTGGTTCCGGCATACCCTGCAGGTGATTCTGGCTTGTCTGCCGAGTGGTGCTGGCGTAGCCATCAGGTGATTTTGGCGTGTCCAGCAGGTGGCTCCAGCGAGTAGAGCAGGTTGTTCCAGCGTACTCAGCAGGTGGTTCAGGCGGGTCTGGCAGGTGGTTCCGGTCTCTCTAGTAGGTGGTTCCGGCGTGTCCGGCACGTGCTTCTGGCACGTCTGAGAGCTGGTTCCGGCATGCCCGGCGGGTGATTCCATAGAGTCCGCCACGTGGTTCTGGCCTAGCTGACAGGTGATTTTGGCGTCCCCGGCAGGTGGTTACAGCGAGTTGAGCAGGAGGTTCCGGCATGCTCGGCAGTTGCATCCGGTGTCTCTGGCACGTGGTTCTGGCACGTCTGACATTTGGTTGCATCATGTCTGGCAGGTGATTCCGGAGTGTCCGGCAAGAGGTTCTGGTGTAGCCGGCAGGTGATTTTGGCATGTCCGGCAGGTGTTTCTGGCGAGCTGTTCAGGTGGTTCCGGTGTTCTTGGCAGGTGATTCTGGCGTGTCCGGCAGGTGGTTCCGGTCTGTCCGGTAATGGGTTCCGTCATGTGCCGCGCGTGGTTCTGGCACGTCTGAGAGGTGGTTCCCGCATGCCCGGCAGGTGCTCCAGGAGAGTCCTACAAGTGGTTCTGGCCTAGCCCGCAGGTGATTTTGGCGTGTCCGGCAGGTGGTTCCGGCATGTCTGGTAGGTGGTTCCGGTCTGTCCGCGAGGTGGTTCCGGCGTGTCAGGCACGTGGTTCCGGCATGTGTGACAGGTGGTTCTGGCATGTCCGGCAGGTGATTCTGGATTGTCCACCAAGTGGCTCTGGTGTAACCAGCAGGTGATTCCGGAGTGTACGGCAAGTGGTTCTGGCATAGCTGGCTGGTGATTTTGGGGTGTCCAGCAGGTGGCTCCAGCGAGTCGAGCAAGTTGTTCCGGTGTGCTCAGCAGGTGGTTCAGGCAGGTCCGGCAGGTGTTTCTGGTCTGTCCAGTACGTGGTGCCGGCATGTCCGGCACGTGCTTCCAGTATGTTTGAGAGGTGGTTCCTACCTTCCCGGCGGGAGATTCCGGAGCGTCCGCCATGTGATTCTGGCCTACCTGGCAGGGGATTTTGGCGTCTCTGGCTGGTGGTTCCGGCGAGTCGAAGAGGAGGTTCCGGCGTGCTCGGCAGGTGCATCCGGTGTCTCTGGCACGTCATTCTGGCACGTTCGAGAGGTGGTTCCGGCATGCCTGACAGGTGATTCCGGAGTGTCCGACAAGGGGTTCTGGCACGTCTGAGAGGTGGTTCCGGCATACCCTGCAGGTGATTCTGGCTTGTCTGCCGAGTGGTGCTGGCGTAGCCATCAGGTGATTTTGGCGTGTCCAGCAGGTGGCTCCAGCGAGTAGAGCAGGTTGTTCCAGCGTACTCAGCAGGTGGTTCAGGCGGGTCTGGCAGGTGGTTCCGGTCTCTCTAGTAGGTGGTTCCGGCGTGTCCGGCACGTGCTTCTGGCACGTCTGAGAGCTGGTTCCGGCATGCCCGGCGGGTGATTCCATAGAGTCCGCCACGTGGTTCTGGCCTAGCTGACAGGTGATTTTGGCGTCCCCGGCAGGTGGTTACAGCGAGTTGAGCAGGAGGTTCCGGCATGCTCGGCAGTTGCATCCGGTGTCTCTGGCACGTGGTTCTGGCACGTCTGACATTTGGTTGCATCATGTCTGGCAGGTGATTCCGGAGTGTCCGGCAAGAGGTTCTGGTGTAGCCGGCAGGTGATTTTGGCATGTCCGGCAGGTGTTTCTGGCGAGCTGTTCAGGTGGTTCCGGTGTTCTTGGCAGGTGATTCTGGCGTGTCCGGCAGGTGGTTCCGGTCTGTCCGGTAATGGGTTCCGTCATGTGCCGCGCGTGGTTCTGGCACGTCTGAGAGGTGGTTCCCGCATGCCCGGCAGGTGCTCCAGGAGAGTCCTACAAGTGGTTCTGGCCTAGCCCGCAGGTGATTTTGGCGTGTCCGGCAGGTGGTTCCGGCATGCTCGGCAGGTGGTTCAGGCATGTCTGGTAGGTGGTTCCGGTCTGTCCGCGAGGTGGTTCCGGCGTGTCAGGCACGTGGTTCCGGCATGTGTGACAGGTGGTTCTGGCATGTCCGGCAGGTGATTCTGGATTGTCCACCAAGTGGCTCTGGTGTAACCAGCAGGTGATTCCGGAGTGTACGGCAAGTGGTTCTGGCATAGCTGGCTGGTGATTTTGGGGTGTCCAGCAGGTGGCTCCAGCGAGTCGAGCAAGTTGTTCCGGTGTGCTCAGCAGGTGGTTCAGGCAGGTCCGGCAGGTGTTTCTGGTCTGTCCAGTACGTGGTGCCGGCATGTCCGGCACGTGCTTCCAGTATGTTTGAGAGGTGGTTCCTACCTTCCCGGCGGGAGATTCCGGAGCGTCCGCCATGTGATTCTGGCCTACCTGGCAGGGGATTTTGGCGTCTCTGGCTGGTGGTTCCGGCGAGTCGAAGAGGAGGTTCCGGCGTGCTCGGCAGGTGCATCCGGTGTCTCTGGCACGTCATTCTGGCACGTTCGAGAGGTGGTTCCGGCATGCCTGACAGGTGATTCCGGAGTGTCCGACAAGGGGTTCTGGCACGTCTGAGAGGTGGTTCCGGCATACCCTGCAGGTGATTCTGGCTTGTCTGCCGAGTGGTGCTGGCGTAGCCATCAGGTGATTTTGGCGTGTCCAGCAGGTGGCTCCAGCGAGTAGAGCAGGTTGTTCCAGCGTACTCAGCAGGTGGTTCAGGCGGGTCTGGCAGGTGGTTCCGGTCTCTCTAGTAGGTGGTTCCGGCGTGTCCGGCACGTGCTTCTGGCACGTCTGAGAGCTGGTTCCGGCATGCCCGGCGGGTGATTCCATAGAGTCCGCCACGTGGTTCTGGCCTAGCTGACAGGTGATTTTGGCGTCCCCGGCAGGTGGTTACAGCGAGTTGAGCAGGAGGTTCCGGCATGCTCGGCAGTTGCATCCGGTGTCTCTGGCACGTGGTTCTGGCACGTCTGACATTTGGTTGCATCATGTCTGGCAGGTGATTCCGGAGTGTCCGGCAAGAGGTTCTGGTGTAGCCGGCAGGTGATTTTGGCATGTCCGGCAGGTGTTTCTGGCGAGCTGTTCAGGTGGTTCCGGTGTTCTTGGCAGGTGATTCTGGCGTGTCCGGCAGGTGGTTCCGGTCTGTCCGGTAATGGGTTCCGTCATGTGCCGCGCGTGGTTCTGGCACGTCTGAGAGGTGGTTCCCGCATGCCCGGCAGGTGCTCCAGGAGAGTCCTACAAGTGGTTCTGGCCTAGCCCGCAGGTGATTTTGGCGTGTCCGGCAGGTGGTTCCGGCATGCTCGGCAGGTGGTTCAGGCATGTCTGGTAGGTGGTTCCGGTCTGTCCGCGAGGTGGTTCCGGCGTGTCAGGCACGTGGTTCCGGCATGTGTGACAGGTGGTTCTGGCATGTCCGGCAGGTGATTCTGGATTGTCCACCAAGTGGCTCTGGTGTAACCAGCAGGTGATTCCGGAGTGTACGGCAAGTGGTTCTGGCATAGCTGGCTGGTGATTTTGGGGTGTCCAGCAGGTGGCTCCAGCGAGTCGAGCAAGTTGTTCCGGTGTGCTCAGCAGGTGGTTCAGGCAGGTCCGGCAGGTGTTTCTGGTCTGTCCAGTACGTGGTGCCGGCATGTCCGGCACGTGCTTCCAGTATGTTTGAGAGGTGGTTCCTACCTTCCCGGCGGGAGATTCCGGAGCGTCCGCCATGTGATTCTGGCCTACCTGGCAGGGGATTTTGGCGTCTCTGGCTGGTGGTTCCGGCGAGTCGAAGAGGAGGTTCCGGCGTGCTCGGCAGGTGCATCCGGTGTCTCTGGCACGTCATTCTGGCACGTTCGAGAGGTGGTTCCGGCATGCCTGACAGGTGATTCCGGAGTGTCCGACAAGGGGTTCTGGCACGTCTGAGAGGTGGTTCCGGCATACCCTGCAGGTGATTCTGGCTTGTCTGCCGAGTGGTGCTGGCGTAGCCATCAGGTGATTTTGGCGTGTCCAGCAGGTGGCTCCAGCGAGTAGAGCAGGTTGTTCCAGCGTACTCAGCAGGTGGTTCAGGCGGGTCTGGCAGGTGGTTCCGGTCTCTCTAGTAGGTGGTTCCGGCGTGTCCGGCACGTGCTTCTGGCACGTCTGAGAGCTGGTTCCGGCATGCCCGGCGGGTGATTCCATAGAGTCCGCCACGTGGTTCTGGCCTAGCTGACAGGTGATTTTGGCGTCCCCGGCAGGTGGTTACAGCGAGTTGAGCAGGAGGTTCCGGCATGCTCGGCAGTTGCATCCGGTGTCTCTGGCACGTGGTTCTGGCACGTCTGACATTTGGTTGCATCATGTCTGGCAGGTGATTCCGGAGTGTCCGGCAAGAGGTTCTGGTGTAGCCGGCAGGTGATTTTGGCATGTCCGGCAGGTGTTTCTGGCGAGCTGTTCAGGTGGTTCCGGTGTTCTTGGCAGGTGATTCTGGCGTGTCCGGCAGGTGGTTCCGGTCTGTCCGGTAATGGGTTCCGTCATGTGCCGCGCGTGGTTCTGGCACGTCTGAGAGGTGGTTCCCGCATGCCCGGCAGGTGCTCCAGGAGAGTCCTACAAGTGGTTCTGGCCTAGCCCGCAGGTGATTTTGGCGTGTCCGGCAGGTGGTTCCGGCATGCTCGGCAGGTGGTTCAGGCATGTCTGGTAGGTGGTTCCGGTCTGTCCGCGAGGTGGTTCCGGCGTGTCAGGCACGTGGTTCCGGCATGTGTGACAGGTGGTTCTGGCATGTCCGGCAGGTGATTCTGGATTGTCCACCAAGTGGCTCTGGTGTAACCAGCAGGTGATTCCGGAGTGTACGGCAAGTGGTTCTGGCATAGCTGGCTGGTGATTTTGGGGTGTCCAGCAGGTGGCTCCAGCGAGTCGAGCAAGTTGTTCCGGTGTGCTCAGCAGGTGGTTCAGGCAGGTCCGGCAGGTGTTTCTGGTCTGTCCAGTACGTGGTGCCGGCATGTCCGGCACGTGCTTCCAGTATGTTTGAGAGGTGGTTCCTACCTTCCCGGCGGGAGATTCCGGAGCGTCCGCCATGTGATTCTGGCCTACCTGGCAGGGGATTTTGGCGTCTCTGGCTGGTGGTTCCGGCGAGTCGAAGAGGAGGTTCCGGCGTGCTCGGCAGGTGCATCCGGTGTCTCTGGCACGTCATTCTGGCACGTTCGAGAGGTGGTTCCGGCATGCCTGACAGGTGATTCCGGAGTGTCCGACAAGGGGTTCTGGCACGTCTGAGAGGTGGTTCCGGCATACCCTGCAGGTGATTCTGGCTTGTCTGCCGAGTGGTGCTGGCGTAGCCATCAGGTGATTTTGGCGTGTCCAGCAGGTGGCTCCAGCGAGTAGAGCAGGTTGTTCCAGCGTACTCAGCAGGTGGTTCAGGCGGGTCTGGCAGGTGGTTCCGGTCTCTCTAGTAGGTGGTTCCGGCGTGTCCGGCACGTGCTTCTGGCACGTCTGAGAGCTGGTTCCGGCATGCCCGGCGGGTGATTCCATAGAGTCCGCCACGTGGTTCTGGCCTAGCTGACAGGTGATTTTGGCGTCCCCGGCAGGTGGTTACAGCGAGTTGAGCAGGAGGTTCCGGCATGCTCGGCAGTTGCATCCGGTGTCTCTGGCACGTGGTTCTGGCACGTCTGACATTTGGTTGCATCATGTCTGGCAGGTGATTCCGGAGTGTCCGGCAAGAGGTTCTGGTGTAGCCGGCAGGTGATTTTGGCATGTCCGGCAGGTGTTTCTGGCGAGCTGTTCAGGTGGTTCCGGTGTTCTTGGCAGGTGATTCTGGCGTGTCCGGCAGGTGGTTCCGGTCTGTCCGGTAATGGGTTCCGTCATGTGCCGCGCGTGGTTCTGGCACGTCTGAGAGGTGGTTCCCGCATGCCCGGCAGGTGCTCCAGGAGAGTCCTACAAGTGGTTCTGGCCTAGCCCGCAGGTGATTTTGGCGTGTCCGGCAGGTGGTTCCGGCATGCTCGGCAGGTGGTTCAGGCATGTCTGGTAGGTGGTTCCGGTCTGTCCGCGAGGTGGTTCCGGCGTGTCAGGCACGTGGTTCCGGCATGTGTGACAGGTGGTTCTGGCATGTCCGGCAGGTGATTCTGGATTGTCCACCAAGTGGCTCTGGTGTAACCAGCAGGTGATTCCGGAGTGTACGGCAAGTGGTTCTGGCATAGCTGGCTGGTGATTTTGGGGTGTCCAGCAGGTGGCTCCAGCGAGTCGAGCAAGTTGTTCCGGTGTGCTCAGCAGGTGGTTCAGGCAGGTCCGGCAGGTGTTTCTGGTCTGTCCAGTACGTGGTGCCGGCATGTCCGGCACGTGCTTCCAGTATGTTTGAGAGGTGGTTCCTACCTTCCCGGCGGGAGATTCCGGAGCGTCCGCCATGTGATTCTGGCCTACCTGGCAGGGGATTTTGGCGTCTCTGGCTGGTGGTTCCGGCGAGTCGAAGAGGAGGTTCCGGCGTGCTCGGCAGGTGCATCCGGTGTCTCTGGCACGTCATTCTGGCACGTTCGAGAGGTGGTTCCGGCATGCCTGACAGGTGATTCCGGAGTGTCCGACAAGGGGTTCTGGCACGTCTGAGAGGTGGTTCCGGCATACCCTGCAGGTGATTCTGGCTTGTCTGCCGAGTGGTGCTGGCGTAGCCATCAGGTGATTTTGGCGTGTCCAGCAGGTGGCTCCAGCGAGTAGAGCAGGTTGTTCCAGCGTACTCAGCAGGTGGTTCAGGCGGGTCTGGCAGGTGGTTCCGGTCTCTCTAGTAGGTGGTTCCGGCGTGTCCGGCACGTGCTTCTGGCACGTCTGAGAGCTGGTTCCGGCATGCCCGGCGGGTGATTCCATAGAGTCCGCCACGTGGTTCTGGCCTAGCTGACAGGTGATTTTGGCGTCCCCGGCAGGTGGTTACAGCGAGTTGAGCAGGAGGTTCCGGCATGCTCGGCAGTTGCATCCGGTGTCTCTGGCACGTGGTTCTGGCACGTCTGACATTTGGTTGCATCATGTCTGGCAGGTGATTCCGGAGTGTCCGGCAAGAGGTTCTGGTGTAGCCGGCAGGTGATTTTGGCATGTCCGGCAGGTGTTTCTGGCGAGCTGTTCAGGTGGTTCCGGTGTTCTTGGCAGGTGATTCTGGCGTGTCCAGCAGGTGGTTCCGGTCTGTCCGGTAATGGGTTCCGTCATGTGCCGCACGTGGTTCTGGCACGTCTGAGAGGTGGTTCCCGCATGCCCGGCAGGTGCTCCAGGAGAGTCCTACAAGTGGTTCTGGCCTAGCCCGCAGGTGATTTTGGCGTGTCCGGCAGGTGGTTCCGGCATGCTCGGCAGGTGGTTCAGGCATGTCTGGTAGGTGGTTCCGGTCTGTCCGCGAGGTGGTTCCGGCGTGTCAGGCACGTGGTTCCGGCATGTGTGACAGGTGGTTCTGGCATGTCCGGCAGGTGATTCTGGATTGTCCACCAAGTGGCTCTGGTGTAACCAGCAGGTGATTCCGGAGTGTACGGCAAGTGGTTCTGGCATAGCTGGCTGGTGATTTTGGGGTGTCCAGCAGGTGGCTCCAGCGAGTCGAGCAAGTTGTTCCGGTGTGCTCAGCAGGTGGTTCAGGCAGGTCCGGCAGGTGTTTCTGGTCTGTCCAGTACGTGGTGCCGGCATGTCCGGCACGTGCTTCCAGTATGTTTGAGAGGTGGTTCCTACCTTCCCGGCGGGAGATTCCGGAGCGTCCGCCATGTGATTCTGGCCTACCTGGCAGGGGATTTTGGCGTCTCTGGCTGGTGGTTCCGGCGAGTCGAAGAGGAGGTTCCGGCGTGCTCGGCAGGTGCATCCGGTGTCTCTGGCACGTCATTCTGGCACGTTCGAGAGGTGGTTCCGGCATGCCTGACAGGTGATTCCGGAGTGTCCGACAAGGGGTTCTGGCACGTCTGAGAGGTGGTTCCGGCATACCCTGCAGGTGATTCTGGCTTGTCTGCCGAGTGGTGCTGGCGTAGCCATCAGGTGATTTTGGCGTGTCCAGCAGGTGGCTCCAGCGAGTAGAGCAGGTTGTTCCAGCGTACTCAGCAGGTGGTTCAGGCGGGTCTGGCAGGTGGTTCCGGTCTCTCTAGTAGGTGGTTCCGGCGTGTCCGGCACGTGCTTCTGGCACGTCTGAGAGCTGGTTCCGGCATGCCCGGCGGGTGATTCCATAGAGTCCGCCACGTGGTTCTGGCCTAGCTGACAGGTGATTTTGGCGTCCCCGGCAGGTGGTTACAGCGAGTTGAGCAGGAGGTTCCGGCATGCTCGGCAGTTGCATCCGGTGTCTCTGGCACGTGGTTCTGGCACGTCTGACATTTGGTTGCATCATGTCTGGCAGGTGATTCCGGAGTGTCTGGCAAGAGGTTCTGGTGTAGCCGGCAGGTGATTTTGGCATGTCCGGCAGGTGTTTCTGGCGAGCTGTTCAGGTGGTTCCGGTGTTCTTGGCAGGTGATTCTGGCGTGTCCAGCAGGTGGTTCCGGTCTGTCCGGTAATGGGTTCCGTCATGTGCCGCACGTGGTTCTGGCACGTCTGAGAGGTGGTTCCCGCATGCCCGGCAGGTGCTCCAGGAGAGTCCTACAAGTGGTTCTGGCCTAGCCCGCAGGTGATTTTGGCGTGTCCGGCAGGTGGTTCCGGCATGCTCGGCAGGTGGTTCAGGCATGTCTGGTAGGTGGTTCCGGTCTGTCCGCGAGGTGGTTCCGGCGTGTCAGGCACGTGGTTCCGGCATGTGTGACAGGTGGTTCTGGCATGTCCGGCAGGTGATTCTGGATTGTCCACCAAGTGGCTCTGGTGTAACCAGCAGGTGATTCCGGAGTGTACGGCAAGTGGTTCTGGCATAGCTGGCTGGTGATTTTGGGGTGTCCAGCAGGTGGCTCCAGCGAGTCGAGCAAGTTGTTCCGGTGTGCTCAGCAGGTGGTTCAGGCAGGTCCGGCAGGTGTTTCTGGTCTGTCCAGTACGTGGTGCCGGCATGTCCGGCACGTGCTTCCAGTATGTTTGAGAGGTGGTTCCTACCTTCCCGGCGGGAGATTCCGGAGCGTCCGCCATGTGATTCTGGCCTACCTGGCAGGGGATTTTGGCGTCTCTGGCTGGTGGTTCCGGCGAGTCGAAGAGGAGGTTCCGGCGTGCTCGGCAGGTGCATCCGGTGTCTCTGGCACGTCATTCTGGCACGTTCGAGAGGTGGTTCCGGCATGCCTGACAGGTGATTCCGGAGTGTCCGACAAGGGGTTCTGGCACGTCTGAGAGGTGGTTCCGGCATACCCTGCAGGTGATTCTGGCTTGTCTGCCGAGTGGTGCTGGCGTAGCCATCAGGTGATTTTGGCGTGTCCAGCAGGTGGCTCCAGCGAGTAGAGCAGGTTGTTCCAGCGTACTCAGCAGGTGGTTCAGGCGGGTCTGGCAGGTGGTTCCGGTCTCTCTAGTAGGTGGTTCCGGCGTGTCCGGCACGTGCTTCTGGCACGTCTGAGAGCTGGTTCCGGCATGCCCGGCGGGTGATTCCATAGAGTCCGCCACGTGGTTCTGGCCTAGCTGACAGGTGATTTTGGCGTCCCCGGCAGGTGGTTACAGCGAGTTGAGCAGGAGGTTCCGGCATGCTCGGCAGTTGCATCCGGTGTCTCTGGCACGTGGTTCTGGCACGTCTGACATTTGGTTGCATCATGTCTGGCAGGTGATTCCGGAGTGTCTGGCAAGAGGTTCTGGTGTAGCCGGCAGGTGATTTTGGCATGTCCGGCAGGTGTTTCTGGCGAGCTGTTCAGGTGGTTCCGGTGTTCTTGGCAGGTGATTCTGGCGTGTCCATCAGGTGGTTCCGGTCTGTCCGGTAATGGGTTCCGTCATGTGCCGCACGTGGTTCTGGCACGTCTGAGAGGTGGTTCCCGCATGCCCGGCAGGTGCTCCAGGAGAGTCCTACAAGTGGTTCTGGCCTAGCCCGCAGGTGATTTTGGCGTGTCCGGCAGGTGGTTCCGGCATGTCTGGTAGGTGGTTCCGGTCTGTCCGCGAGGTGGTTCCGGCGTGTCAGGCACGTGGTTCCGGCATGTGTGACAGGTGGTTCTGGCATGTCCGGCAGGTGATTCTGGATTGTCCACCAAGTGGCTCTGGTGTAACCAGCAGGTGATTCCGGAGTGTACGGCAAGTGGTTCTGGCATAGCTGGCTGGTGATTTTGGGGTGTCCAGCAGGTGGCTCCAGCGAGTCGAGCAAGTTGTTCCGGTGTGCTCAGCAGGTGGTTCAGGCAGGTCCGGCAGGTGTTTCTGGTCTGTCCAGTACGTGGTGCCGGCATGTCCGGCACGTGCTTCCAGTATGTTTGAGAGGTGGTTCCTACCTTCCCGGCGGGAGATTCCGGAGCGTCCGCCATGTGATTCTGGCCTACCTGGCAGGGGATTTTGGCGTCTCTGGCTGGTGGTTCCGGCGAGTCGAAGAGGAGGTTCCGGCGTGCTCGACAGGTGCATCCGGTGTCTCTGGCACGTCATTCAGGCACGTTCGAGAGGTGGTTCCGGCATGCCTGACAGGTGATTCCGGAGTGTCCGACAAGGGGTTCTGGCACGTCTGAGAGGTGGTTCCGGCATACCCTGCAGGTGATTCTGGCTTGTCTGCCGAGTGGTGCTGGCGTAGCCATCAGGTGATTTTGGCGTGTCCAGCAGGTGGCTCCAGCGAGTAGAGCAGGTTGTTCCAGCGTACTCAGCAGGTGGTTCAGGCGGGTCTGGCAGGTGGTTCCGGTCTCTCTAGTAGGTGGTTCCGGCGTGTCCGGCACGTGCTTCTGGCACGTCTGAGAGCTGGTTCCGGCATGCCCGGCGGGTGATTCCATAGAGTCCGCCACGTGGTTCTGGCCTAGCTGACAGGTGATTTTGGCGTCCCCGGCAGGTGGTTACAGCGAGTTGAGCAGGAGGTTCCGGCATGCTCGGCAGTTGCATCCGGTGTCTCTGGCACGTGGTTCTGGCACGTCTGACATTTGGTTGCATCATGTCTGGCAGGTGATTCCGGAGTGTCCGGCAAGAGGTTCTGGTGTAGCCGGCAGGTGATTTTGGCATGTCCGGCAGGTGTTTCTGGCGAGCTGTTCAGGTGGTTCCGGTGTTCTTGGCAGGTGATTCTGGCGTGTCCGGCAGGTGGTTCCGGTCTGTCCGGTAATGGGTTCCGTCATGTGCCGCACGTGGTTCTGGCACGTCTGAGAGGTGGTTCCCGCATGCCCGGCAGGTGCTCCAGGAGAGTCCTACAAGTGGTTCTGGCCTAGCCCGCAGGTGATTTTGGCGTGTCCGGCAGGTGGTTCCGGCATGCTCGGCAGGTGGTTCAGGCATGTCTGGTAGGTGGTTCCGGTCTGTCCGCGAGGTGGTTCCGGCGTGTCAGGCACGTGGTTCCGGCATGTGTGACAGGTGGTTCTGGCATGTCCGGCAGGTGATTCTGGATTGTCCACCAAGTGGCTCTGGTGTAACCAGCAGGTGATTCCGGAGTGTACGGCAAGTGGTTCTGGCATAGCTGGCTGGTGATTTTGGGGTGTCCAGCAGGTGGCTCCAGCGAGTCGAGCAAGTTGTTCCGGTGTGCTCAGCAGGTGGTTCAGGCAGGTCCGGCAGGTGTTTCTGGTCTGTCCAGTACGTGGTGCCGGCATGTCCGGCACGTGCTTCCAGTATGTTTGAGAGGTGGTTCCTACCTTCCCGGCGGGAGATTCCGGAGCGTCCGCCATGTGATTCTGGCCTACCTGGCAGGGGATTTTGGCGTCTCTGGCTGGTGGTTCCGGCGAGTCGAAGAGGAGGTTCCGGCGTGCTCGGCAGGTGCATCCGGTGTCTCTGGCACGTCATTCTGGCACGTTCGAGAGGTGGTTCCGGCATGCCTGACAGGTGATTCCGGAGTGTCCGACAAGGGGTTCTGGCACGTCTGAGAGGTGGTTCCGGCATACCCTGCAGGTGATTCTGGCTTGTCTGCCGAGTGGTGCTGGCGTAGCCATCAGGTGATTTTGGCGTGTCCAGCAGGTGGCTCCAGCGAGTAGAGCAGGTTGTTCCAGCGTACTCAGCAGGTGGTTCAGGCGGGTCTGGCAGGTGGTTCCGGTCTCTCTAGTAGGTGGTTCCGGCGTGTCCGGCACGTGCTTCTGGCACGTCTGAGAGCTGGTTCCGGCATGCCCGGCGGGTGATTCCATAGAGTCCGCCACGTGGTTCTGGCCTAGCTGACAGGTGATTTTGGCGTCCCCGGCAGGTGGTTACAGCGAGTTGAGCAGGAGGTTCCGGCATGCTCGGCAGTTGCATCCGGTGTCTCTGGCACGTGGTTCTGGCACGTCTGACATTTGGTTGCATCATGTCTGGCAGGTGATTCCGGAGTGTCCGGCAAGAGGTTCTGGTGTAGCCGGCAGGTGATTTTGGCATGTCCGGCAGGTGTTTCTGGCGAGCTGTTCAGGTGGTTCCGGTGTTCTTGGCAGGTGATTCTGGCGTGTCCGGCAGGTGGTTCCGGTCTGTCCGGTAATGGGTTCCGTCATGTGCCGCACGTGGTTCTGGCACGTCTGAGAGGTGGTTCCCGCATGCCCGGCAGGTGCTCCAGGAGAGTCCTACAAGTGGTTCTGGCCTAGCCCGCAGGTGATTTTGGCGTGTCCGGCAGGTGGTTCCGGCATGTCTGGTAGGTGGTTCCGGTCTGTCCGCGAGGTGGTTCCGGCGTGTCAGGCACGTGGTTCCGGCATGTGTGACAGGTGGTTCTGGCATGTCCGGCAGGTGATTCTGGATTGTCCACCAAGTGGCTCTGGTGTAACCAGCAGGTGATTCCGGAGTGTACGGCAAGTGGTTCTGGCATAGCTGGCTGGTGATTTTGGGGTGTCCAGCAGGTGGCTCCAGCGAGTCGAGCAAGTTGTTCCGGTGTGCTCAGCAGGTGGTTCAGGCAGGTCCGGCAGGTGTTTCTGGTCTGTCCAGTACGTGGTGCCGGCATGTCCGGCACGTGCTTCCAGTATGTTTGAGAGGTGGTTCCTACCTTCCCGGCGGGAGATTCCGGAGCGTCCGCCATGTGATTCTGGCCTACCTGGCAGGGGATTTTGGCGTCTCTGGCTGGTGGTTCCGGCGAGTCGAAGAGGAGGTTCCGGCGTGCTCGACAGGTGCATCCGGTGTCTCTGGCACGTCATTCAGGCACGTTCGAGAGGTGGTTCCGGCATGCCTGACAGGTGATTCCGGAGTGTCCGACAAGGGGTTCTGGCACGTCTGAGAGGTGGTTCCGGCATACCCTGCAGGTGATTCTGGCTTGTCTGCCGAGTGGTGCTGGCGTAGCCATCAGGTGATTTTGGCGTGTCCAGCAGGTGGCTCCAGCGAGTAGAGCAGGTTGTTCCAGCGTACTCAGCAGGTGGTTCAGGCGGGTCTGGCAGGTGGTTCCGGTCTCTCTAGTAGGTGGTTCCGGCGTGTCCGGCACGTGCTTCTGGCACGTCTGAGAGCTGGTTCCGGCATGCCCGGCGGGTGATTCCATAGAGTCCGCCACGTGGTTCTGGCCTAGCTGACAGGTGATTTTGGCGTCCCCGGCAGGTGGTTACAGCGAGTTGAGCAGGAGGTTCCGGCATGCTCGGCAGTTGCATCCGGTGTCTCTGGCACGTGGTTCTGGCACGTCTGACATTTGGTTGCATCATGTCTGGCAGGTGATTCCGGAGTGTCCGGCAAGAGGTTCTGGTGTAGCCGGCAGGTGATTTTGGCATGTCCGGCAGGTGTTTCTGGCGAGCTGTTCAGGTGGTTCCGGTGTTCTTGGCAGGTGATTCTGGCGTGTCCGGCAGGTGGTTCCGGTCTGTCCGGTAATGGGTTCCGTCATGTGCCGCACGTGGTTCTGGCACGTCTGAGAGGTGGTTCCCGCATGCCCGGCAGGTGCTCCAGGAGAGTCCTACAAGTGGTTCTGGCCTAGCCCGCAGGTGATTTTGGCGTGTCCGGCAGGTGGTTCCGGCATGCTCGGCAGGTGGTTCAGGCATGTCTGGTAGGTGGTTCCGGTCTGTCCGCGAGGTGGTTCCGGCGTGTCAGGCACGTGGTTCCGGCATGTGTGACAGGTGGTTCTGGCATGTCCGGCAGGTGATTCTGGATTGTCCACCAAGTGGCTCTGGTGTAACCAGCAGGTGATTCCGGAGTGTACGGCAAGTGGTTCTGGCATAGCTGGCTGGTGATTTTGGGGTGTCCAGCAGGTGGCTCCAGCGAGTCGAGCAAGTTGTTCCGGTGTGCTCAGCAGGTGGTTCAGGCAGGTCCGGCAGGTGTTTCTGGTCTGTCCAGTACGTGGTGCCGGCATGTCCGGCACGTGCTTCCAGTATGTTTGAGAGGTGGTTCCTACCTTCCCGGCGGGAGATTCCGGAGCGTCCGCCATGTGATTCTGGCCTACCTGGCAGGGGATTTTGGCGTCTCTGGCTGGTGGTTCCGGCGAGTCGAAGAGGAGGTTCCGGCGTGCTCGGCAGGTGCATCCGGTGTCTCTGGCACGTCATTCTGGCACGTTCGAGAGGTGGTTCCGGCATGCCTGACAGGTGATTCCGGAGTGTCCGACAAGGGGTTCTGGCACGTCTGAGAGGTGGTTCCGGCATACCCTGCAGGTGATTCTAGCTTGTCTGCCGAGTGGTGCTGGCGTAGCCATCAGGTGATTTTGGCGTGTCCAGCAGGTGGCTCCAGCGAGTAGAGCAGGTTGTTCCAGCGTACTCAGCAGGTGGTTCAGGCGGGTCTGGCAGGTGGTTCCGGTCTCTCTAGTAGGTGGTTCCGGCGTGTCCGGCACGTGCTTCTGGCACGTCTGAGAGCTGGTTCCGGCATGCCCGGCGGGTGATTCCATAGAGTCCGCCACGTGGTTCTGGCCTAGCTGACAGGTGATTTTGGCGTCCCCGGCAGGTGGTTACAGCGAGTTGAGCAGGAGGTTCCGGCATGCTCGGCAGTTGCATCCGGTGTCTCTGGCACGTGGTTCTGGCACGTCTGACATTTGGTTGCATCATGTCTGGCAGGTGATTCCGGAGTGTCCGGCAAGAGGTTCTGGTGTAGCCGGCAGGTGATTTTGGCATGTCCGGCAGGTGTTTCTGGCGAGCTGTTCAGGTGGTTCCGGTGTTCTTGGCAGGTGATTCTGGCGTGTCCGGCAGGTGGTTCCGGTCTGTCCGGTAATGGGTTCCGTCATGTGCCGCACGTGGTTCTGGCACGTCTGAGAGGTGGTTCCCGCATGCCCGGCAGGTGCTCCAGGAGAGTCCTACAAGTGGTTCTGGCCTAGCCCGCAGGTGATTTTGGCGTGTCCGGCAGGTGGTTCCGGCATGCTCGGCAGGTGGTTCAGGCATGTCTGGTAGGTGGTTCCGGTCTGTCCGCGAGGTGGTTCCGGCGTGTCAGGCACGTGGTTCCGGCATGTGTGACAGGTGGTTCTGGCATGTCCGGCAGGTGATTCTGGATTGTCCACCAAGTGGCTCTGGTGTAACCAGCAGGTGATTCCGGAGTGTACGGCAAGTGGTTCTGGCATAGCTGGCTGGTGATTTTGGGGTGTCCAGCAGGTGGCTCCAGCGAGTCGAGCAAGTTGTTCCGGTGTGCTCAGCAGGTGGTTCAGGCAGGTCCGGCAGGTGTTTCTGGTCTGTCCAGTACGTGGTGCCGGCATGTCCGGCACGTGCTTCCAGTATGTTTGAGAGGTGGTTCCTACCTTCCCGGCGGGAGATTCCGGAGCGTCCGCCATGTGATTCTGGCCTACCTGGCAGGGGATTTTGGCGTCTCTGGCTGGTGGTTCCGGCGAGTCGAAGAGGAGGTTCCGGCGTGCTCGGCAGGTGCATCCGGTGTCTCTGGCACGTCATTCTGGCACGTTCGAGAGGTGGTTCCGGCATGCCTGACAGGTGATTCCGGAGTGTCCGACAAGGGGTTCTGGCACGTCTGAGAGGTGGTTCCGGCATACCCTGCAGGTGATTCTGGCTTGTCTGCCGAGTGGTGCTGGCGTAGCCATCAGGTGATTTTGGCGTGTCCAGCAGGTGGCTCCAGCGAGTAGAGCAGGTTGTTCCAGCGTACTCAGCAGGTGGTTCAGGCGGGTCTGGCAGGTGGTTCCGGTCTCTCTAGTAGGTGGTTCCGGCGTGTCCGGCACGTGCTTCTGGCACGTCTGAGAGCTGGTTCCGGCATGCCCGGCGGGTGATTCCATAGAGTCCGCCACGTGGTTCTGGCCTAGCTGACAGGTGATTTTGGCGTCCCCGGCAGGTGGTTACAGCGAGTTGAGCAGGAGGTTCCGGCATGCTCGGCAGTTGCATCCGGTGTCTCTGGCACGTGGTTCTGGCACGTCTGACATTTGGTTGCATCATGTCTGGCAGGTGATTCCGGAGTGTCCGGCAAGAGGTTCTGGTGTAGCCGGCAGGTGATTTTGGCATGTCCGGCAGGTGTTTCTGGCGAGCTGTTCAGGTGGTTCCGGTGTTCTTGGCAGGTGATTCTGGCGTGTCCAGCAGGTGGTTCCGGTCTGTCCGGTAATGGGTTCCGTCATGTGCCGCACGTGGTTCTGGCACGTCTGAGAGGTGGTTCCCGCATGCCCGGCAGGTGCTCCAGGAGAGTCCTACAAGTGGTTCTGGCCTAGCCCGCAGGTGATTTTGGCGTGTCCGGCAGGTGGTTCCGGCATGCTCGGCAGGTGGTTCAGGCATGTCTGGTAGGTGGTTCCGGTCTGTCCGCGAGGTGGTTCCGGCGTGTCAGGCACGTGGTTCCGGCATGTGTGACAGGTGGTTCTGGCATGTCCGGCAGGTGATTCTGGATTGTCCACCAAGTGGCTCTGGTGTAACCAGCAGGTGATTCCGGAGTGTACGGCAAGTGGTTCTGGCATAGCTGGCTGGTGATTTTGGGGTGTCCAGCAGGTGGCTCCAGCGAGTCGAGCAAGTTGTTCCGGTGTGCTCAGCAGGTGGTTCAGGCAGGTCCGGCAGGTGTTTCTGGTCTGTCCAGTACGTGGTGCCGGCATGTCCGGCACGTGCTTCCAGTATGTTTGAGAGGTGGTTCCTACCTTCCCGGCGGGAGATTCCGGAGCGTCCGCCATGTGATTCTGGCCTACCTGGCAGGGGATTTTGGCGTCTCTGGCTGGTGGTTCCGGCGAGTCGAAGAGGAGGTTCCGGCGTGCTCGGCAGGTGCATCCGGTGTCTCTGGCACGTCATTCTGGCACGTTCGAGAGGTGGTTCCGGCATGCCTGACAGGTGATTCCGGAGTGTCCGACAAGGGGTTCTGGCACGTCTGAGAGGTGGTTCCGGCATACCCTGCAGGTGATTCTGGCTTGTCTGCCGAGTGGTGCTGGCGTAGCCATCAGGTGATTTTGGCGTGTCCAGCAGGTGGCTCCAGCGAGTAGAGCAGGTTGTTCCAGCGTACTCAGCAGGTGGTTCAGGCGGGTCTGGCAGGTGGTTCCGGTCTCTCTAGTAGGTGGTTCCGGCGTGTCCGGCACGTGCTTCTGGCACGTCTGAGAGCTGGTTCCGGCATGCCCGGCGGGTGATTCCATAGAGTCCGCCACGTGGTTCTGGCCTAGCTGACAGGTGATTTTGGCGTCCCCGGCAGGTGGTTACAGCGAGTTGAGCAGGAGGTTCCGGCATGCTCGGCAGTTGCATCCGGTGTCTCTGGCACGTGGTTCTGGCACGTCTGACATTTGGTTGCATCATGTCTGGCAGGTGATTCCGGAGTGTCCGGCAAGAGGTTCTGGTGTAGCCGGCAGGTGATTTTGGCATGTCCGGCAGGTGTTTCTGGCGAGCTGTTCAGGTGGTTCCGGTGTTCTTGGCAGGTGATTCTGGCGTGTCCAGCAGGTGGTTCCGGTCTGTCCGGTAATGGGTTCCGTCATGTGCCGCACGTGGTTCTGGCACGTCTGAGAGGTGGTTCCCGCATGCCCGGCAGGTGCTCCAGGAGAGTCCTACAAGTGGTTCTGGCCTAGCCCGCAGGTGATTTTGGCGTGTCCGGCAGGTGGTTCCGGCATGCTCGGCAGGTGGTTCAGGCATGTCTGGTAGGTGGTTCCGGTCTGTCCGCGAGGTGGTTCCGGCGTGTCAGGCACGTGGTTCCGGCATGTGTGACAGGTGGTTCTGGCATGTCCGGCAGGTGATTCTGGATTGTCCACCAAGTGGCTCTGGTGTAACCAGCAGGTGATTCCGGAGTGTACGGCAAGTGGTTCTGGCATAGCTGGCTGGTGATTTTGGGGTGTCCAGCAGGTGGCTCCAGCGAGTCGAGCAAGTTGTTCCGGTGTGCTCAGCAGGTGGTTCAGGCAGGTCCGGCAGGTGTTTCTGGTCTGTCCAGTACGTGGTGCCGGCATGTCCGGCACGTGCTTCCAGTATGTTTGAGAGGTGGTTCCTACCTTCCCGGCGGGAGATTCCGGAGCGTCCGCCATGTGATTCTGGCCTACCTGGCAGGGGATTTTGGCGTCTCTGGCTGGTGGTTCCGGCGAGTCGAAGAGGAGGTTCCGGCGTGCTCGGCAGGTGCATCCGGTGTCTCTGGCACGTCATTCTGGCACGTTCGAGAGGTGGTTCCGGCATGCCTGACAGGTGATTCCGGAGTGTCCGACAAGGGGTTCTGGCACGTCTGAGAGGTGGTTCCGGCATACCCTGCAGGTGATTCTGGCTTGTCTGCCGAGTGGTGCTGGCGTAGCCATCAGGTGATTTTGGCGTGTCCAGCAGGTGGCTCCAGCGAGTAGAGCAGGTTGTTCCAGCGTACTCAGCAGGTGGTTCAGGCGGGTCTGGCAGGTGGTTCCGGTCTCTCTAGTAGGTGGTTCCGGCGTGTCCGGCACGTGCTTCTGGCACGTCTGAGAGCTGGTTCCGGCATGCCCGGCGGGTGATTCCATAGAGTCCGCCACGTGGTTCTGGCCTAGCTGACAGGTGATTTTGGCGTCCCCGGCAGGTGGTTACAGCGAGTTGAGCAGGAGGTTCCGGCATGCTCGGCAGTTGCATCCGGTGTCTCTGGCACGTGGTTCTGGCACGTCTGACATTTGGTTGCATCATGTCTGGCAGGTGATTCCGGAGTGTCCGGCAAGAGGTTCTGGTGTAGCCGGCAGGTGATTTTGGCATGTCCGGCAGGTGTTTCTGGCGAGCTGTTCAGGTGGTTCCGGTGTTCTTGGCAGGTGATTCTGGCGTGTCCAGCAGGTGGTTCCGGTCTGTCCGGTAATGGGTTCCGTCATGTGCCGCGCGTGGTTCTGGCACGTCTGAGAGGTGGTTCCCGCATGCCCGGCAGGTGCTCCAGGAGAGTCCTACAAGTGGTTCTGGCCTAGCCCGCAGGTGATTTTGGCGTGTCCGGCAGGTGGTTCCGGCATGCTCGGCAGGTGGTTCAGGCATGTCTGGTAGGTGGTTCCGGTCTGTCCGCGAGGTGGTTCCGGCGTGTCAGGCACGTGGTTCCGGCATGTGTGACAGGTGGTTCTGGCATGTCCGGCAGGTGATTCTGGATTGTCCACCAAGTGGCTCTGGTGTAACCAGCAGGTGATTCCGGAGTGTACGGCAAGTGGTTCTGGCATAGCTGGCTGGTGATTTTGGGGTGTCCAGCAGGTGGCTCCAGCGAGTCGAGCAAGTTGTTCCGGTGTGCTCAGCAGGTGGTTCAGGCAGGTCCGGCAGGTGTTTCTGGTCTGTCCAGTACGTGGTGCCGGCATGTCCGGCACGTGCTTCCAGTATGTTTGAGAGGTGGTTCCTACCTTCCCGGCGGGAGATTCCGGAGCGTCCGCCATGTGATTCTGGCCTACCTGGCAGGGGATTTTGGCGTCTCTGGCTGGTGGTTCCGGCGAGTCGAAGAGGAGGTTCCGGCGTGCTCGGCAGGTGCATCCGGTGTCTCTGGCACGTCATTCTGGCACGTTCGAGAGGTGGTTCCGGCATGCCTGACAGGTGATTCCGGAGTGTCCGACAAGGGGTTCTGGCACGTCTGAGAGGTGGTTCCGGCATACCCTGCAGGTGATTCTGGCTTGTCTGCCGAGTGGTGCTGGCGTAGCCATCAGGTGATTTTGGCGTGTCCAGCAGGTGGCTCCAGCGAGTAGAGCAGGTTGTTCCAGCGTACTCAGCAGGTGGTTCAGGCGGGTCTGGCAGGTGGTTCCGGTCTCTCTAGTAGGTGGTTCCGGCGTGTCCGGCACGTGCTTCTGGCACGTCTGAGAGCTGGTTCCGGCATGCCCGGCGGGTGATTCCATAGAGTCCGCCACGTGGTTCTGGCCTAGCTGACAGGTGATTTTGGCGTCCCCGGCAGGTGGTTACAGCGAGTTGAGCAGGAGGTTCCGGCATGCTCGGCAGTTGCATCCGGTGTCTCTGGCACGTGGTTCTGGCACGTCTGACATTTGGTTGCATCATGTCTGGCAGGTGATTCCGGAGTGTCCGGCAAGAGGTTCTGGTGTAGCCGGCAGGTGATTTTGGCATGTCCGGCAGGTGATTCTGGCGTGTCCAGCAGGTGGTTCCGGTCTGTCCGGTAATGGGTTCCGTCATGTGCCGCACGTGGTTCTGGCACGTCTGAGAGGTGGTTCCCGCATGCCCGGCAGGTGCTCCAGGAGAGTCCTACAAGTGGTTCTGGCCTAGCCCGCAGGTGATTTTGGCGTGTCCGGCAGGTGGTTCCGGCATGCTCGGCAGGTGGTTCAGGCATGTCTGGTAGGTGGTTCCGGTCTGTCCGCGAGGTGGTTCCGGCGTGTCAGGCACGTGGTTCCGGCATGTGTGACAGGTGGTTCTGGCATGTCCGGCAGGTGATTCTGGATTGTCCACCAAGTGGCTCTGGTGTAACCAGCAGGTGATTCCGGAGTGTACGGCAAGTGGTTCTGGCATAGCTGGCTGGTGATTTTGGGGTGTCCAGCAGGTGGCTCCAGCGAGTCGAGCAAGTTGTTCCGGTGTGCTCAGCAGGTGGTTCAGGCAGGTCCGGCAGGTGTTTCTGGTCTGTCCAGTACGTGGTGCCGGCATGTCCGGCACGTGCTTCCAGTATGTTTGAGAGGTGGTTCCTACCTTCCCGGCGGGAGATTCCGGAGCGTCCGCCATGTGATTCTGGCCTACCTGGCAGGGGATTTTGGCGTCTCTGGCTGGTGGTTCCGGCGAGTCGAAGAGGAGGTTCCGGCGTGCTCGGCAGGTGCATCCGGTGTCTCTGGCACGTCATTCTGGCACGTTCGAGAGGTGGTTCCGGCATGCCTGACAGGTGATTCCGGAGTGTCCGACAAGGGGTTCTGGCACGTCTGAGAGGTGGTTCCGGCATACCCTGCAGGTGATTCTGGCTTGTCTGCCGAGTGGTGCTGGCGTAGCCATCAGGTGATTTTGGCGTGTCCAGCAGGTGGCTCCAGCGAGTAGAGCAGGTTGTTCCAGCGTACTCAGCAGGTGGTTCAGGCGGGTCTGGCAGGTGGTTCCGGTCTCTCTAGTAGGTGGTTCCGGCGTGTCCGGCACGTGCTTCTGGCACGTCTGAGAGCTGGTTCCGGCATGCCCGGCGGGTGATTCCATAGAGTCCGCCACGTGGTTCTGGCCTAGCTGACAGGTGATTTTGGCGTCCCCGGCAGGTGGTTACAGCGAGTTGAGCAGGAGGTTCCGGCATGCTCGGCAGTTGCATCCGGTGTCTCTGGCACGTGGTTCTGGCACGTCTGACATTTGGTTGCATCATGTCTGGCAGGTGATTCCGGAGTGTCTGGCAAGAGGTTCTGGTGTAGCCGGCAGGTGATTTTGGCATGTCCGGCAGGTGTTTCTGGCGAGCTGTTCAGGTGGTTCCGGTGTTCTTGGCAGGTGATTCTGGCGTGTCCAGCAGGTGGTTCCGGTCTGTCCGGTAATGGGTTCCGTCATGTGCCGCACGTGGTTCTGGCACGTCTGAGAGGTGGTTCCCGCATGCCCGGCAGGTGCTCCAGGAGAGTCCTACAAGTGGTTCTGGCCTAGCCCGCAGGTGATTTTGGCGTGTCCGTCAGGTGGTTCCGGCATGTCTGGTAGGTGGTTCCGGTCTGTCCGCGAGGTGGTTCCGGCGTGTCAGGCACGTGGTTCCGGCATGTGTGACAGGTGGTTCTGGCATGTCCGGCAGGTGATTCTGGATTGTCCACCAAGTGGCTCTGGTGTAACCAGCAGGTGATTCCGGAGTGTACGGCAAGTGGTTCTGGCATAGCTGGCTGGTGATTTTGGGGTGTCCAGCAGGTGGCTCCAGCGAGTCGAGCAAGTTGTTCCGGTGTGCTCAGCAGGTGGTTCAGGCAGGTCCGGCAGGTGTTTCTGGTCTGTCCAGTACGTGGTGCCGGCATGTCCGGCACGTGCTTCCAGTATGTTTGAGAGGTGGTTCCTACCTTCCCGGCGGGAGATTCCGGAGCGTCCGCCATGTGATTCTGGCCTACCTGGCAGGGGATTTTGGCGTCTCTGGCTGGTGGTTCCGGCGAGTCGAAGAGGAGGTTCCGGCGTGCTCGGCAGGTGCATCCGGTGTCTCTGGCACGTCATTCTGGCACGTTCGAGAGGTGGTTCCGGCATGCCTGACAGGTGATTCCGGAGTGTCCGACAAGGGGTTCTGGCACGTCTGAGAGGTGGTTCCGGCATACCCTGCAGGTGATTCTGGCTTGTCTGCCGAGTGGTGCTGGCGTAGCCATCAGGTGATTTTGGCGTGTCCAGCAGGTGGCTCCAGCGAGTAGAGCAGGTTGTTCCAGCGTACTCAGCAGGTGGTTCAGGCGGGTCTGGCAGGTGGTTCCGGTCTCTCTAGTAGGTGGTTCCGGCGTGTCCGGCACGTGCTTCTGGCACGTCTGAGAGCTGGTTCCGGCATGCCCGGCGGGTGATTCCATAGAGTCCGCCACGTGGTTCTGGCCTAGCTGACAGGTGATTTTGGCGTCCCCGGCAGGTGGTTACAGCGAGTTGAGCAGGAGGTTCCGGCATGCTCGGCAGTTGCATCCGGTGTCTCTGGCACGTGGTTCTGGCACGTCTGACATTTGGTTGCATCATGTCTGGCAGGTGATTCCGGAGTGTCCGGCAAGAGGTTCTGGTGTAGCCGGCAGGTGATTTTGGCATGTCCGGCAGGTGTTTCTGGCGAGCTGTTCAGGTGGTTCCGGTGTTCTTGGCAGGTGATTCTGGCGTGTCCAGCAGGTGGTTCCGGTCTGTCCGGTAATGGGTTCCGTCATGTGCCGCACGTGGTTCTGGCACGTCTGAGAGGTGGTTCCCGCATGCCCGGCAGGTGCTCCAGGAGAGTCCTACAAGTGGTTCTGGCCTAGCCCGCAGGTGATTTTGGCGTGTCCGGCAGGTGGTTCCGGCATGTCTGGTAGGTGGTTCCGGTCTGTCCGCGAGGTGGTTCCGGCGTGTCAGGCACGTGGTTCCGGCATGTGTGACAGGTGGTTCTGGCATGTCCGGCAGGTGATTCTGGATTGTCCACCAAGTGGCTCTGGTGTAACCAGCAGGTGATTCCGGAGTGTACGGCAAGTGGTTCTGGCATAGCTGGCTGGTGATTTTGGGGTGTCCAGCAGGTGGCTCCAGCGAGTCGAGCAAGTTGTTCCGGTGTGCTCAGCAGGTGGTTCAGGCAGGTCCGGCAGGTGTTTCTGGTCTGTCCAGTACGTGGTGCCGGCATGTCCGGCACGTGCTTCCAGTATGTTTGAGAGGTGGTTCCTACCTTCCCGGCGGGAGATTCCGGAGCGTCCGCCATGTGATTCTGGCCTACCTGGCAGGGGATTTTGGCGTCTCTGGCTGGTGGTTCCGGCGAGTCGAAGAGGAGGTTCCGGCGTGCTCGGCAGGTGCATCCGGTGTCTCTGGCACGTCATTCTGGCACGTTCGAGAGGTGGTTCCGGCATGCCTGACAGGTGATTCCGGAGTGTCCGACAAGGGGTTCTGGCACGTCTGAGAGGTGGTTCCGGCATACCCTGCAGGTGATTCTGGCTTGTCTGCCGAGTGGTGCTGGCGTAGCCATCAGGTGATTTTGGCGTGTCCAGCAGGTGGCTCCAGCGAGTAGAGCAGGTTGTTCCAGCGTACTCAGCAGGTGGTTCAGGCGGGTCTGGCAGGTGGTTCCGGTCTCTCTAGTAGGTGGTTCCGGCGTGTCCGGCACGTGCTTCTGGCACGTCTGAGAGCTGGTTCCGGCATGCCCGGCGGGTGATTCCATAGAGTCCGCCACGTGGTTCTGGCCTAGCTGACAGGTGATTTTGGCGTCCCCGGCAGGTGGTTACAGCGAGTTGAGCAGGAGGTTCCGGCATGCTCGGCAGTTGCATCCGGTGTCTCTGGCACGTGGTTCTGGCACGTCTGACATTTGGTTGCATCATGTCTGGCAGGTGATTCCGGAGTGTCCGGCAAGAGGTTCTGGTGTAGCCGGCAGGTGATTTTGGCATGTCCGGCAGGTGTTTCTGGCGAGCTGTTCAGGTGGTTCCGGTGTTCTTGGCAGGTGATTCTGGCGTGTCCGGCAGGTGGTTCCGGTCTGTCCGGTAATGGGTTCCGTCATGTGCCGCGCGTGGTTCTGGCACGTCTGAGAGGTGGTTCCCGCATGCCCGGCAGGTGCTCCAGGAGAGTCCTACAAGTGGTTCTGGCCTAGCCCGCAGGTGATTTTGGCGTGTCCGGCAGGTGGTTCCGGCATGCTCGGCAGGTGGTTCAGGCATGTCTGGTAGGTGGTTCCGGTCTGTCCGCGAGGTGGTTCCGGCGTGTCAGGCACGTGGTTCCGGCATGTGTGACAGGTGGTTCTGGCATGTCCGGCAGGTGATTCTGGATTGTCCACCAAGTGGCTCTGGTGTAACCAGCAGGTGATTCCGGAGTGTACGGCAAGTGGTTCTGGCATAGCTGGCTGGTGATTTTGGGGTGTCCAGCAGGTGGCTCCAGCGAGTCGAGCAAGTTGTTCCGGTGTGCTCAGCAGGTGGTTCAGGCAGGTCCGGCAGGTGTTTCTGGTCTGTCCAGTACGTGGTGCCGGCATGTCCGGCACGTGCTTCCAGTATGTTTGAGAGGTGGTTCCTACCTTCCCGGCGGGAGATTCCGGAGCGTCCGCCATGTGATTCTGGCCTACCTGGCAGGGGATTTTGGCGTCTCTGGCTGGTGGTTCCGGCGAGTCGAAGAGGAGGTTCCGGCGTGCTCGGCAGGTGCATCCGGTGTCTCTGGCACGTCATTCTGGCACGTTCGAGAGGTGGTTCCGGCATGCCTGACAGGTGATTCCGGAGTGTCCGACAAGGGGTTCTGGCACGTCTGAGAGGTGGTTCCGGCATACCCTGCAGGTGATTCTGGCTTGTCTGCCGAGTGGTGCTGGCGTAGCCATCAGGTGATTTTGGCGTGTCCAGCAGGTGGCTCCAGCGAGTAGAGCAGGTTGTTCCAGCGTACTCAGCAGGTGGTTCAGGCGGGTCTGGCAGGTGGTTCCGGTCTCTCTAGTAGGTGGTTCCGGCGTGTCCGGCACGTGCTTCTGGCACGTCTGAGAGCTGGTTCCGGCATGCCCGGCGGGTGATTCCATAGAGTCCGCCACGTGGTTCTGGCCTAGCTGACAGGTGATTTTGGCGTCCCCGGCAGGTGGTTACAGCGAGTTGAGCAGGAGGTTCCGGCATGCTCGGCAGTTGCATCCGGTGTCTCTGGCACGTGGTTCTGGCACGTCTGACATTTGGTTGCATCATGTCTGGCAGGTGATTCCGGAGTGTCCGGCAAGAGGTTCTGGTGTAGCCGGCAGGTGATTTTGGCATGTCCGGCAGGTGTTTCTGGCGAGCTGTTCAGGTGGTTCCGGTGTTCTTGGCAGGTGATTCTGGCGTGTCCAGCAGGTGGTTCCGGTCTGTCCGGTAATGGGTTCCGTCATGTGCCGCACGTGGTTCTGGCACGTCTGAGAGGTGGTTCCCGCATGCCCGGCAGGTGCTCCAGGAGAGTCCTACAAGTGGTTCTGGCCTAGCCCGCAGGTGATTTTGGCGTGTCCGGCAGGTGGTTCCGGCATGCTCGGCAGGTGGTTCAGGCATGTCTGGTAGGTGGTTCCGGTCTGTCCGCGAGGTGGTTCCGGCGTGTCAGGCACGTGGTTCCGGCATGTGTGACAGGTGGTTCTGGCATGTCCGGCAGGTGATTCTGGATTGTCCACCAAGTGGCTCTGGTGTAACCAGCAGGTGATTCCGGAGTGTACGGCAAGTGGTTCTGGCATAGCTGGCTGGTGATTTTGGGGTGTCCAGCAGGTGGCTCCAGCGAGTCGAGCAAGTTGTCCCGGTGTGCTCAGCAGGTGGTTCAGGCAGGTCCGGCAGGTGTTTCTGGTCTGTCCAGTACGTGGTGCCGGCATGTCCGGCACGTGCTTCCAGTATGTTTGAGAGGTGGTTCCTACCTTCCCGGCGGGAGATTCCGGAGCGTCCGCCATGTGATTCTGGCCTACCTGGCAGGGGATTTTGGCGTCTCTGGCTGGTGGTTCCGGCGAGTCGAAGAGGAGGTTCCGGCGTGCTCGGCAGGTGCATCCGGTGTCTCTGGCACGTCATTCTGGCACGTTCGAGAGGTGGTTCCGGCATGCCTGACAGGTGATTCCGGAGTGTCCGACAAGGGGTTCTGGCACGTCTGAGAGGTGGTTCCGGCATACCCTGCAGGTGATTCTGGCTTGTCTGCCGAGTGGTGCTGGCGTAGCCATCAGGTGATTTTGGCGTGTCCAGCAGGTGGCTCCAGCGAGTAGAGCAGGTTGTTCCAGCGTACTCAGCAGGTGGTTCAGGCGGGTCTGGCAGGTGGTTCCGGTCTCTCTAGTAGGTGGTTCCGGCGTGTCCGGCACGTGCTTCTGGCACGTCTGAGAGCTGGTTCCGGCATGCCCGGCGGGTGATTCCATAGAGTCCGCCACGTGGTTCTGGCCTAGCTGACAGGTGATTTTGGCGTCCCCGGCAGGTGGTTACAGCGAGTTGAGCAGGAGGTTCCGGCATGCTCGGCAGTTGCATCCGGTGTCTCTGGCACGTGGTTCTGGCACGTCTGACATTTGGTTGCATCATGTCTGGCAGGTGATTCCGGAGTGTCTGGCAAGAGGTTCTGGTGTAGCCGGCAGGTGATTTTGGCATGTCCGGCAGGTGTTTCTGGCGAGCTGTTCAGGTGGTTCCGGTGTTCTTGGCAGGTGATTCTGGCGTGTCCAGCAGGTGGTTCCGGTCTATCCGGTAATGGGTTCCGTCATGTGCCGCACGTGGTTCTGGCACGTCTGAGAGGTGGTTCCCGCATGCCCGGCAGGTGCTCCAGGAGAGTCCTACAAGTGGTTCTGGCCTAGCCCGCAGGTGATTTTGGCGTGTCCGGCAGGTGGTTCCGGCATGTCTGGTAGGTGGTTCCGGTCTGTCCGCGAGGTGGTTCCGGCGTGTCAGGCACGTGGTTCCGGCATGTGTGACAGGTGGTTCTGGCATGTCCGGCAGGTGATTCTGGATTGTCCACCAAGTGGCTCTGGTGTAACCAGCAGGTGATTCCGGAGTGTACGGCAAGTGGTTCTGGCATAGCTGGCTGGTGATTTTGGGGTGTCCAGCAGGTGGCTCCAGCGAGTCGAGCAAGTTGTTCCGGTGTGCTCAGCAGGTGGTTCAGGCAGGTCCGGCAGGTGTTTCTGGTCTGTCCAGTACGTGGTGCCGGCATGTCCGGCACGTGCTTCCAGTATGTTTGAGAGGTGGTTCCTACCTTCCCGGCGGGAGATTCCGGAGCGTCCGCCATGTGATTCTGGCCTACCTGGCAGGGGATTTTGGCGTCTCTGGCTGGTGGTTCCGGCGAGTCGAAGAGGAGGTTCCGGCGTGCTCGGCAGGTGCATCCGGTGTCTCTGGCACGTCATTCTGGCACGTTCGAGAGGTGGTTCCGGCATGCCTGACAGGTGATTCCGGAGTGTCCGACAAGGGGTTCTGGCACGTCTGAGAGGTGGTTCCGGCATACCCTGCAGGTGATTCTGGCTTGTCTGCCGAGTGGTGCTGGCGTAGCCATCAGGTGATTTTGGCGTGTCCAGCAGGTGGCTCCAGCGAGTAGAGCAGGTTGTTCCAGCGTACTCAGCAGGTGGTTCAGGCGGGTCTGGCAGGTGGTTCCGGTCTCTCTAGTAGGTGGTTCCGGCGTGTCCGGCACGTGCTTCTGGCACGTCTGAGAGCTGGTTCCGGCATGCCCGGCGGGTGATTCCATAGAGTCCGCCACGTGGTTCTGGCCTAGCTGACAGGTGATTTTGGCGTCCCCGGCAGGTGGTTACAGCGAGTTGAGCAGGAGGTTCCGGCATGCTCGGCAGTTGCATCCGGTGTCTCTGGCACGTGGTTCTGGCACGTCTGACATTTGGTTGCATCATGTCTGGCAGGTGATTCCGGAGTGTCCGGCAAGAGGTTCTGGTGTAGCCGGCAGGTGATTTTGGCATGTCCGGCAGGTGTTTCTGGCGAGCTGTTCAGGTGGTTCCGGTGTTCTTGGCAGGTGATTCTGGCGTGTCCAGCAGGTGGTTCCGGTCTGTCCGGTAATGGGTTCCGTCATGTGCCGCACGTGGTTCTGGCACGTCTGAGAGGTGGTTCCCGCATGCCCGGCAGGTGCTCCAGGAGAGTCCTACAAGTGGTTCTGGCCTAGCCCGCAGGTGATTTTGGCGTGTCCGGCAGGTGGTTCCGGCATGCTCGGCAGGTGGTTCAGGCATGTCTGGTAGGTGGTTCCGGTCTGTCCGCGAGGTGGTTCCGGCGTGTCAGGCACGTGGTTCCGGCATGTGTGACAGGTGGTTCTGGCATGTCCGGCAGGTGATTCTGGATTGTCCACCAAGTGGCTCTGGTGTAACCAGCAGGTGATTCCGGAGTGTACGGCAAGTGGTTCTGGCATAGCTGGCTGGTGATTTTGGGGTGTCCAGCAGGTGGCTCCAGCGAGTCGAGCAAGTTGTCCCGGTGTGCTCAGCAGGTGGTTCAGGCAGGTCCGGCAGGTGTTTCTGGTCTGTCCAGTACGTGGTGCCGGCATGTCCGGCACGTGCTTCCAGTATGTTTGAGAGGTGGTTCCTACCTTCCCGGCGGGAGATTCCGGAGCGTCCGCCATGTGATTCTGGCCTACCTGGCAGGGGATTTTGGCGTCTCTGGCTGGTGGTTCCGGCGAGTCGAAGAGGAGGTTCCGGCGTGCTCGGCAGGTGCATCCGGTGTCTCTGGCACGTCATTCTGGCACGTTCGAGAGGTGGTTCCGGCATGCCTGACAGGTGATTCCGGAGTGTCCGACAAGGGGTTCTGGCACGTCTGAGAGGTGGTTCCGGCATACCCTGCAGGTGATTCTGGCTTGTCTGCCGAGTGGTGCTGGCGTAGCCATCAGGTGATTTTGGCGTGTCCAGCAGGTGGCTCCAGCGAGTAGAGCAGGTTGTTCCAGCGTACTCAGCAGGTGGTTCAGGCGGGTCTGGCAGGTGGTTCCGGTCTCTCTAGTAGGTGGTTCCGGCGTGTCCGGCACGTGCTTCTGGCACGTCTGAGAGCTGGTTCCGGCATGCCCGGTGGGTGATTCCATAGAGTCCGCCACGTGGTTCTGGCCTAGCTGACAGGTGATTTTGGCGTCCCCGGCAGGTGGTTACAGCGAGTTGAGCAGGAGGTTCCGGCATGCTCGGCAGTTGCATCCGGTGTCTCTGGCACGTGGTTCTGGCACGTCTGACATTTGGTTGCATCATGTCTGGCAGGTGATTCCGGAGTGTCTGGCAAGAGGTTCTGGTGTAGCCGGCAGGTGATTTTGGCATGTCCGGCAGGTGTTTCTGGCGAGCTGTTCAGGTGGTTCCGGTGTTCTTGGCAGGTGATTCTGGCGTGTCCAGCAGGTGGTTCCGGTCTATCCGGTAATGGGTTCCGTCATGTGCCGCACGTGGTTCTGGCACGTCTGAGAGGTGGTTCCCGCATGCCCGGCAGGTGCTCCAGGAGAGTCCTACAAGTGGTTCTGGCCTAGCCCGCAGGTGATTTTGGCGTGTCCGGCAGGTGGTTCCGGCATGTCTGGTAGGTGGTTCCGGTCTGTCCGCGAGGTGGTTCCGGCGTGTCAGGCACGTGGTTCCGGCATGTGTGACAGGTGGTTCTGGCATGTCCGGCAGGTGATTCTGGATTGTCCACCAAGTGGCTCTGGTGTAACCAGCAGGTGATTCCGGAGTGTACGGCAAGTGGTTCTGGCATAGCTGGCTGGTGATTTTGGGGTGTCCAGCAGGTGGCTCCAGCGAGTCGAGCAAGTTGTTCCGGTGTGCTCAGCAGGTGGTTCAGGCAGGTCCGGCAGGTGTTTCTGGTCTGTCCAGTACGTGGTGCCGGCATGTCCGGCACGTGCTTCCAGTATGTTTGAGAGGTGGTTCCTACCTTCCCGGCGGGAGATTCCGGAGCGTCCGCCATGTGATTCTGGCCTACCTGGCAGGGGATTTTGGCGTCTCTGGCTGGTGGTTCCGGCGAGTCGAAGAGGAGGTTCCGGCGTGCTCGGCAGGTGCATCCGGTGTCTCTGGCACGTCATTCTGGCACGTTCGAGAGGTGGTTCCGGCATGCCTGACAGGTGATTCCGGAGTGTCCGACAAGGGGTTCTGGCACGTCTGAGAGGTGGTTCCGGCATACCCTGCAGGTGATTCTGGCTTGTCTGCCGAGTGGTGCTGGCGTAGCCATCAGGTGATTTTGGCGTGTCCAGCAGGTGGCTCCAGCGAGTAGAGCAGGTTGTTCCAGCGTACTCAGCAGGTGGTTCAGGCGGGTCTGGCAGGTGGTTCTGGTCTCTCTAGTAGGTGGTTCCGGCGTGTCCGGCACGTGCTTCTGGCACGTCTGAGAGCTGGTTCCGGCATGCCCGGCGGGTGATTCCATAGAGTCCGCCACGTGGTTCTGGCCTAGCTGACAGGTGATTTTGGCGTCCCCGGCAGGTGGTTACAGCGAGTTGAGCAGGAGGTTCCGGCATGCTCGGCAGTTGCATCCGGTGTCTCTGGCACGTGGTTCTGGCACGTCTGACATTTGGTTGCATCATGTCTGGCAGGTGATTCCGGAGTGTCCGGCAAGAGGTTCTGGTGTAGCCGGCAGGTGATTTTGGCATGTCCGGCAGGTGTTTCTGGCGAGCTGTTCAGGTGGTTCCGGTGTTCTTGGCAGGTGATTCTGGCGTGTCCGGCAGGTGGTTCCGGTCTGTCCGGTAATGGGTTCCGTCATGTGCCGCACGTGGTTCTGGCACGTCTGAGAGGTGGTTCCCGCATGCCCGGCAGGTGCTCCAGGAGAGTCCTACAAGTGGTTCTGGCCTAGCCCGCAGGTGATTTTGGCGTGTCCGGCAGGTGGTTCCGGCATGTCTGGTAGGTGGTTCCGGTCTGTCCGCGAGGTGGTTCCGGCGTGTCAGGCACGTGGTTCCGGCATGTGTGACAGGTGGTTCTGGCATGTCCGGCAGGTGATTCTGGATTGTCCACCAAGTGGCTCTGGTGTAACCAGCAGGTGATTCCGGAGTGTACGGCAAGTGGTTCTGGCATAGCTGGCTGGTGATTTTGGGGTGTCCAGCAGGTGGCTCCAGCGAGTCGAGCAAGTTGTTCCGGTGTGCTCAGCAGGTGGTTCAGGCAGGTCCGGCAGGTGTTTCTGGTCTGTCCAGTACGTGGTGCCGGCATGTCCGGCACGTGCTTCCAGTATGTTTGAGAGGTGGTTCCTACCTTCCCGGCGGGAGATTCCGGAGCGTCCGCCATGTGATTCTGGCCTACCTGGCAGGGGATTTTGGCGTCTCTGGCTGGTGGTTCCGGCGAGTCGAAGAGGAGGTTCCGGCGTGCTCGGCAGGTGCATCCGGTGTCTCTGGCACGTCATTCTGGCACGTTCGAGAGGTGGTTCCGGCATGCCTGACAGGTGATTCCGGAGTGTCCGACAAGGGGTTCTGGCACGTCTGAGAGGTGGTTCCGGCATACCCTGCAGGTGATTCTGGCTTGTCTGCCGAGTGGTGCTGGCGTAGCCATCAGGTGATTTTGGCGTGTCCAGCAGGTGGCTCCAGCGAGTAGAGCAGGTTGTTCCAGCGTACTCAGCAGGTGGTTCAGGCGGGTCTGGCAGGTGGTTCCGGTCTCTCTAGTAGGTGGTTCCGGCGTGTCCGGCACGTGCTTCTGGCACGTCTGAGAGCTGGTTCCGGCATGCCCGGCGGGTGATTCCATAGAGTCCGCCACGTGGTTCTGGCCTAGCTGACAGGTGATTTTGGCGTCCCCGGCAGGTGGTTACAGCGAGTTGAGCAGGAGGTTCCGGCATGCTCGGCAGTTGCATCCGGTGTCTCTGGCACGTGGTTCTGGCACGTCTGACATTTGGTTGCATCATGTCTGGCAGGTGATTCCGGAGTGTCCGGCAAGAGGTTCTGGTGTAGCCGGCAGGTGATTTTGGCATGTCCGGCAGGTGTTTCTGGCGAGCTGTTCAGGTGGTTCCGGTGTTCTTGGCAGGTGATTCTGGCGTGTCCGGCAGGTGGTTCCGGTCTGTCCGGTAATGGGTTCCGTCATGTGCCGCGCGTGGTTCTGGCACGTCTGAGAGGTGGTTCCCGCATGCCCGGCAGGTGCTCCAGGAGAGTCCTACAAGTGGTTCTGGCCTAGCCCGCAGGTGATTTTGGCGTGTCCGGCAGGTGGTTCCGGCATGCTCGGCAGGTGGTTCAGGCATGTCTGGTAGGTGGTTCCGGTCTGTCCGCGAGGTGGTTCCGGCGTGTCAGGCACGTGGTTCCGGCATGTGTGACAGGTGGTTCTGGCATGTCCGGCAGGTGATTCTGGATTGTCCACCAAGTGGCTCTGGTGTAACCAGCAGGTGATTCCGGAGTGTACGGCAAGTGGTTCTGGCATAGCTGGCTGGTGATTTTGGGGTGTCCAGCAGGTGGCTCCAGCGAGTCGAGCAAGTTGTTCCGGTGTGCTCAGCAGGTGGTTCAGGCAGGTCCGGCAGGTGTTTCTGGTCTGTCCAGTACGTGGTGCCGGCATGTCCGGCACGTGCTTCCAGTATGTTTGAGAGGTGGTTCCTACCTTCCCGGCGGGAGATTCCGGAGCGTCCGCCATGTGATTCTGGCCTACCTGGCAGGGGATTTTGGCGTCTCTGGCTGGTGGTTCCGGCGAGTCGAAGAGGAGGTTCCGGCGTGCTCGGCAGGTGCATCCGGTGTCTCTGGCACGTCATTCTGGCACGTTCGAGAGGTGGTTCCGGCATGCCTGACAGGTGATTCCGGAGTGTCCGACAAGGGGTTCTGGCACGTCTGAGAGGTGGTTCCGGCATACCCTGCAGGTGATTCTGGCTTGTCTGCCGAGTGGTGCTGGCGTAGCCATCAGGTGATTTTGGCGTGTCCAGCAGGTGGCTCCAGCGAGTAGAGCAGGTTGTTCCAGCGTACTCAGCAGGTGGTTCAGGCGGGTCTGGCAGGTGGTTCCGGTCTCTCTAGTAGGTGGTTCCGGCGTGTCCGGCACGTGCTTCTGGCACGTCTGAGAGCTGGTTCCGGCATGCCCGGCGGGTGATTCCATAGAGTCCGCCACGTGGTTCTGGCCTAGCTGACAGGTGATTTTGGCGTCCCCGGCAGGTGGTTACAGCGAGTTGAGCAGGAGGTTCCGGCATGCTCGGCAGTTGCATCCGGTGTCTCTGGCACGTGGTTCTGGCACGTCTGACATTTGGTTGCATCATGTCTGGCAGGTGATTCCGGAGTGTCCGGCAAGAGGTTCTGGTGTAGCCGGCAGGTGATTTTGGCATGTCCGGCAGGTGTTTCTGGCGAGCTGTTCAGGTGGTTCCGGTGTTCTTGGCAGGTGATTCTGGCGTGTCCAGCAGGTGGTTCCGGTCTGTCCGGTAATGGGTTCCGTCATGTGCCGCACGTGGTTCTGGCACGTCTGAGAGGTGGTTCCCGCATGCCCGGCAGGTGCTCCAGGAGAGTCCTACAAGTGGTTCTGGCCTAGCCCGCAGGTGATTTTGGCGTGTCCGGCAGGTGGTTCCGGCATGCTCGGCAGGTGGTTCAGGCATGTCTGGTAGGTGGTTCCGGTCTGTCCGCGAGGTGGTTCCGGCGTGTCAGGCACGTGGTTCCGGCATGTGTGACAGGTGGTTCTGGCATGTCCGGCAGGTGATTCTGGATTGTCCACCAAGTGGCTCTGGTGTAACCAGCAGGTGATTCCGGAGTGTACGGCAAGTGGTTCTGGCATAGCTGGCTGGTGATTTTGGGGTGTCCAGCAGGTGGCTCCAGCGAGTCGAGCAAGTTGTCCCGGTGTGCTCAGCAGGTGGTTCAGGCAGGTCCGGCAGGTGTTTCTGGTCTGTCCAGTACGTGGTGCCGGCATGTCCGGCACGTGCTTCCAGTATGTTTGAGAGGTGGTTCCTACCTTCCCGGCGGGAGATTCCGGAGCGTCCGCCATGTGATTCTGGCCTACCTGGCAGGGGATTTTGGCGTCTCTGGCTGGTGGTTCCGGCGAGTCGAAGAGGAGGTTCCGGCGTGCTCGGCAGGTGCATCCGGTGTCTCTGGCACGTCATTCTGGCACGTTCGAGAGGTGGTTCCGGCATGCCTGACAGGTGATTCCGGAGTGTCCGACAAGGGGTTCTGGCACGTCTGAGAGGTGGTTCCGGCATACCCTGCAGGTGATTCTGGCTTGTCTGCCGAGTGGTGCTGGCGTAGCCATCAGGTGATTTTGGCGTGTCCAGCAGGTGGCTCCAGCGAGTAGAGCAGGTTGTTCCAGCGTACTCAGCAGGTGGTTCAGGCGGGTCTGGCAGGTGGTTCCGGTCTCTCTAGTAGGTGGTTCCGGCGTGTCCGGCACGTGCTTCTGGCACGTCTGAGAGCTGGTTCCGGCATGCCCGGCGGGTGATTCCATAGAGTCCGCCACGTGGTTCTGGCCTAGCTGACAGGTGATTTTGGCGTCCCCGGCAGGTGGTTACAGCGAGTTGAGCAGGAGGTTCCGGCATGCTCGGCAGTTGCATCCGGTGTCTCTGGCACGTGGTTCTGGCACGTCTGACATTTGGTTGCATCATGTCTGGCAGGTGATTCCGGAGTGTCTGGCAAGAGGTTCTGGTGTAGCCGGCAGGTGATTTTGGCATGTCCGGCAGGTGTTTCTGGCGAGCTGTTCAGGTGGTTCCGGTGTTCTTGGCAGGTGATTCTGGCGTGTCCAGCAGGTGGTTCCGGTCTATCCGGTAATGGGTTCCGTCATGTGCCGCACGTGGTTCTGGCACGTCTGAGAGGTGGTTCCCGCATGCCCGGCAGGTGCTCCAGGAGAGTCCTACAAGTGGTTCTGGCCTAGCCCGCAGGTGATTTTGGCGTGTCCGGCAGGTGGTTCCGGCATGTCTGGTAGGTGGTTCCGGTCTGTCCGCGAGGTGGTTCCGGCGTGTCAGGCACGTGGTTCCGGCATGTGTGACAGGTGGTTCTGGCATGTCCGGCAGGTGATTCTGGATTGTCCACCAAGTGGCTCTGGTGTAACCAGCAGGTGATTCCGGAGTGTACGGCAAGTGGTTCTGGCATAGCTGGCTGGTGATTTTGGGGTGTCCAGCAGGTGGCTCCAGCGAGTCGAGCAAGTTGTTCCGGTGTGCTCAGCAGGTGGTTCAGGCAGGTCCGGCAGGTGTTTCTGGTCTGTCCAGTACGTGGTGCCGGCATGTCCGGCACGTGCTTCCAGTATGTTTGAGAGGTGGTTCCTACCTTCCCGGCGGGAGATTCCGGAGCGTCCGCCATGTGATTCTGGCCTACCTGGCAGGGGATTTTGGCGTCTCTGGCTGGTGGTTCCGGCGAGTCGAAGAGGAGGTTCCGGCGTGCTCGGCAGGTGCATCCGGTGTCTCTGGCACGTCATTCTGGCACGTTCGAGAGGTGGTTCCGGCATGCCTGACAGGTGATTCCGGAGTGTCCGACAAGGGGTTCTGGCACGTCTGAGAGGTGGTTCCGGCATACCCTGCAGGTGATTCTGGCTTGTCTGCCGAGTGGTGCTGGCGTAGCCATCAGGTGATTTTGGCGTGTCCAGCAGGTGGCTCCAGCGAGTAGAGCAGGTTGTTCCAGCGTACTCAGCAGGTGGTTCAGGCGGGTCTGGCAGGTGGTTCTGGTCTCTCTAGTAGGTGGTTCCGGCGTGTCCGGCACGTGCTTCTGGCACGTCTGAGAGCTGGTTCCGGCATGCCCGGCGGGTGATTCCATAGAGTCCGCCACGTGGTTCTGGCCTAGCTGACAGGTGATTTTGGCGTCCCCGGCAGGTGGTTACAGCGAGTTGAGCAGGAGGTTCCGGCATGCTCGGCAGTTGCATCCGGTGTCTCTGGCACGTGGTTCTGGCACGTCTGACATTTGGTTGCATCATGTCTGGCAGGTGATTCCGGAGTGTCCGGCAAGAGGTTCTGGTGTAGCCGGCAGGTGATTTTGGCATGTCCGGCAGGTGTTTCTGGCGAGCTGTTCAGGTGGTTCCGGTGTTCTTGGCAGGTGATTCTGGCGTGTCCGGCAGGTGGTTCCGGTCTGTCCGGTAATGGGTTCCGTCATGTGCCGCACGTGGTTCTGGCACGTCTGAGAGGTGGTTCCCGCATGCCCGGCAGGTGCTCCAGGAGAGTCCTACAAGTGGTTCTGGCCTAGCCCGCAGGTGATTTTGGCGTGTCCGGCAGGTGGTTCCGGCATGTCTGGTAGGTGGTTCCGGTCTGTCCGCGAGGTGGTTCCGGCGTGTCAGGCACGTGGTTCCGGCATGTGTGACAGGTGGTTCTGGCATGTCCGGCAGGTGATTCTGGATTGTCCACCAAGTGGCTCTGGTGTAACCAGCAGGTGATTCCGGAGTGTACGGCAAGTGGTTCTGGCATAGCTGGCTGGTGATTTTGGGGTGTCCAGCAGGTGGCTCCAGCGAGTCGAGCAAGTTGTTCCGGTGTGCTCAGCAGGTGGTTCAGGCAGGTCCGGCAGGTGTTTCTGGTCTGTCCAGTACGTGGTGCCGGCATGTCCGGCACGTGCTTCCAGTATGTTTGAGAGGTGGTTCCTACCTTCCCGGCGGGAGATTCCGGAGCGTCCGCCATGTGATTCTGGCCTACCTGGCAGGGGATTTTGGCGTCTCTGGCTGGTGGTTCCGGCGAGTCGAAGAGGAGGTTCCGGCGTGCTCGGCAGGTGCATCCGGTGTCTCTGGCACGTCATTCTGGCACGTTCGAGAGGTGGTTCCGGCATGCCTGACAGGTGATTCCGGAGTGTCCGACAAGGGGTTCTGGCACGTCTGAGAGGTGGTTCCGGCATACCCTGCAGGTGATTCTGGCTTGTCTGCCGAGTGGTGCTGGCGTAGCCATCAGGTGATTTTGGCGTGTCCAGCAGGTGGCTCCAGCGAGTAGAGCAGGTTGTTCCAGCGTACTCAGCAGGTGGTTCAGGCGGGTCTGGCAGGTGGTTCCGGTCTCTCTAGTAGGTGGTTCCGGCGTGTCCGGCACGTGCTTCTGGCACGTCTGAGAGCTGGTTCCGGCATGCCCGGCGGGTGATTCCATAGAGTCCGCCACGTGGTTCTGGCCTAGCTGACAGGTGATTTTGGCGTCCCCGGCAGGTGGTTACAGCGAGTTGAGCAGGAGGTTCCGGCATGCTCGGCAGTTGCATCCGGTGTCTCTGGCACGTGGTTCTGGCACGTCTGACATTTGGTTGCATCATGTCTGGCAGGTGATTCCGGAGTGTCCGGCAAGAGGTTCTGGTGTAGCCGGCAGGTGATTTTGGCATGTCCGGCAGGTGTTTCTGGCGAGCTGTTCAGGTGGTTCCGGTGTTCTTGGCAGGTGATTCTGGCGTGTCCGGCAGGTGGTTCCGGTCTGTCCGGTAATGGGTTCCGTCATGTGCCGCGCGTGGTTCTGGCACGTCTGAGAGGTGGTTCCCGCATGCCCGGCAGGTGCTCCAGGAGAGTCCTACAAGTGGTTCTGGCCTAGCCCGCAGGTGATTTTGGCGTGTCCGGCAGGTGGTTCCGGCATGCTCGGCAGGTGGTTCAGGCATGTCTGGTAGGTGGTTCCGGTCTGTCCGCGAGGTGGTTCCGGCGTGTCAGGCACGTGGTTCCGGCATGTGTGACAGGTGGTTCTGGCATGTCCGGCAGGTGATTCTGGATTGTCCACCAAGTGGCTCTGGTGTAACCAGCAGGTGATTCCGGAGTGTACGGCAAGTGGTTCTGGCATAGCTGGCTGGTGATTTTGGGGTGTCCAGCAGGTGGCTCCAGCGAGTCGAGCAAGTTGTTCCGGTGTGCTCAGCAGGTGGTTCAGGCAGGTCCGGCAGGTGTTTCTGGTCTGTCCAGTACGTGGTGCCGGCATGTCCGGCACGTGCTTCCAGTATGTTTGAGAGGTGGTTCCTACCTTCCCGGCGGGAGATTCCGGAGCGTCCGCCATGTGATTCTGGCCTACCTGGCAGGGGATTTTGGCGTCTCTGGCTGGTGGTTCCGGCGAGTCGAAGAGGAGGTTCCGGCGTGCTCGGCAGGTGCATCCGGTGTCTCTGGCACGTCATTCTGGCACGTTCGAGAGGTGGTTCCGGCATGCCTGACAGGTGATTCCGGAGTGTCCGACAAGGGGTTCTGGCACGTCTGAGAGGTGGTTCCGGCATACCCTGCAGGTGATTCTGGCTTGTCTGCCGAGTGGTGCTGGCGTAGCCATCAGGTGATTTTGGCGTGTCCAGCAGGTGGCTCCAGCGAGTAGAGCAGGTTGTTCCAGCGTACTCAGCAGGTGGTTCAGGCGGGTCTGGCAGGTGGTTCCGGTCTCTCTAGTAGGTGGTTCCGGCGTGTCCGGCACGTGCTTCTGGCACGTCTGAGAGCTGGTTCCGGCATGCCCGGCGGGTGATTCCATAGAGTCCGCCACGTGGTTCTGGCCTAGCTGACAGGTGATTTTGGCGTCCCCGGCAGGTGGTTACAGCGAGTTGAGCAGGAGGTTCCGGCATGCTCGGCAGTTGCATCCGGTGTCTCTGGCACGTGGTTCTGGCACGTCTGACATTTGGTTGCATCATGTCTGGCAGGTGATTCCGGAGTGTCCGGCAAGAGGTTCTGGTGTAGCCGGCAGGTGATTTTGGCATGTCCGGCAGGTGTTTCTGGCGAGCTGTTCAGGTGGTTCCGGTGTTCTTGGCAGGTGATTCTGGCGTGTCCGGCAGGTGGTTCCGGTCTGTCCGGTAATGGGTTCCGTCATGTGCCGCGCGTGGTTCTGGCACGTCTGAGAGGTGGTTCCCGCATGCCCGGCAGGTGCTCCAGGAGAGTCCTACAAGTGGTTCTGGCCTAGCCCGCAGGTGATTTTGGCGTGTCCGGCAGGTGGTTCCGGCATGTCTGGTAGGTGGTTCCGGTCTGTCCGCGAGGTGGTTCCGGCGTGTCAGGCACGTGGTTCCGGCATGTGTGACAGGTGGTTCTGGCATGTCCGGCAGGTGATTCTGGATTGTCCACCAAGTGGCTCTGGTGTAACCAGCAGGTGATTCCGGAGTGTACGGCAAGTGGTTCTGGCATAGCTGGCTGGTGATTTTGGGGTGTCCAGCAGGTGGCTCCAGCGAGTCGAGCAAGTTGTTCCGGTGTGCTCAGCAGGTGGTTCAGGCAGGTCCGGCAGGTGTTTCTGGTCTGTCCAGTACGTGGTGCCGGCATGTCCGGCACGTGCTTCCAGTATGTTTGAGAGGTGGTTCCTACCTTCCCGGCGGGAGATTCCGGAGCGTCCGCCATGTGATTCTGGCCTACCTGGCAGGGGATTTTGGCGTCTCTGGCTGGTGGTTCCGGCGAGTCGAAGAGGAGGTTCCGGCGTGCTCGGCAGGTGCATCCGGTGTCTCTGGCACGTCATTCTGGCACGTTCGAGAGGTGGTTCCGGCATGCCTGACAGGTGATTCCGGAGTGTCCGACAAGGGGTTCTGGCACGTCTGAGAGGTGGTTCCGGCATACCCTGCAGGTGATTCTGGCTTGTCTGCCGAGTGGTGCTGGCGTAGCCATCAGGTGATTTTGGCGTGTCCAGCAGGTGGCTCCAGCGAGTAGAGCAGGTTGTTCCAGCGTACTCAGCAGGTGGTTCAGGCGGGTCTGGCAGGTGGTTCTGGTCTCTCTAGTAGGTGGTTCCGGCGTGTCCGGCACGTGCTTCTGGCACGTCTGAGAGCTGGTTCCGGCATGCCCGGCGGGTGATTCCATAGAGTCCGCCACGTGGTTCTGGCCTAGCTGACAGGTGATTTTGGCGTCCCCGGCAGGTGGTTACAGCGAGTTGAGCAGGAGGTTCCGGCATGCTCGGCAGTTGCATCCGGTGTCTCTGGCACGTGGTTCTGGCACGTCTGACATTTGGTTGCATCATGTCTGGCAGGTGATTCCGGAGTGTCCGGCAAGAGGTTCTGGTGTAGCCGGCAGGTGATTTTGGCATGTCCGGCAGGTGTTTCTGGCGAGCTGTTCAGGTGGTTCCGGTGTTCTTGGCAGGTGATTCTGGCGTGTCCGGCAGGTGGTTCCGGTCTGTCCGGTAATGGGTTCCGTCATGTGCCGCACGTGGTTCTGGCACGTCTGAGAGGTGGTTCCCGCATGCCCGGCAGGTGCTCCAGGAGAGTCCTACAAGTGGTTCTGGCCTAGCCCGCAGGTGATTTTGGCGTGTCCGGCAGGTGGTTCCGGCATGTCTGGTAGGTGGTTCCGGTCTGTCCGCGAGGTGGTTCCGGCGTGTCAGGCACGTGGTTCCGGCATGTGTGACAGGTGGTTCTGGCATGTCCGGCAGGTGATTCTGGATTGTCCACCAAGTGGCTCTGGTGTAACCAGCAGGTGATTCCGGAGTGTACGGCAAGTGGTTCTGGCATAGCTGGCTGGTGATTTTGGGGTGTCCAGCAGGTGGCTCCAGCGAGTCGAGCAAGTTGTTCCGGTGTGCTCAGCAGGTGGTTCAGGCAGGTCCGGCAGGTGTTTCTGGTCTGTCCAGTACGTGGTGCCGGCATGTCCGGCACGTGCTTCCAGTATGTTTGAGAGGTGGTTCCTACCTTCCCGGCGGGAGATTCCGGAGCGTCCGCCATGTGATTCTGGCCTACCTGGCAGGGGATTTTGGCGTCTCTGGCTGGTGGTTCCGGCGAGTCGAAGAGGAGGTTCCGGCGTGCTCGGCAGGTGCATCCGGTGTCTCTGGCACGTCATTCTGGCACGTTCGAGAGGTGGTTCCGGCATGCCTGACAGGTGATTCCGGAGTGTCCGACAAGGGGTTCTGGCACGTCTGAGAGGTGGTTCCGGCATACCCTGCAGGTGATTCTGGCTTGTCTGCCGAGTGGTGCTGGCGTAGCCATCAGGTGATTTTGGCGTGTCCAGCAGGTGGCTCCAGCGAGTAGAGCAGGTTGTTCCAGCGTACTCAGCAGGTGGTTCAGGCGGGTCTGGCAGGTGGTTCCGGTCTCTCTAGTAGGTGGTTCCGGCGTGTCCGGCACGTGCTTCTGGCACGTCTGAGAGCTGGTTCCGGCATGCCCGGCGGGTGATTCCATAGAGTCCGCCACGTGGTTCTGGCCTAGCTGACAGGTGATTTTGGCGTCCCCGGCAGGTGGTTACAGCGAGTTGAGCAGGAGGTTCCGGCATGCTCGGCAGTTGCATCCGGTGTCTCTGGCACGTGGTTCTGGCACGTCTGACATTTGGTTGCATCATGTCTGGCAGGTGATTCCGGAGTGTCCGGCAAGAGGTTCTGGTGTAGCCGGCAGGTGATTTTGGCATGTCCGGCAGGTGTTTCTGGCGAGCTGTTCAGGTGGTTCCGGTGTTCTTGGCAGGTGATTCTGGCGTGTCCGGCAGGTGGTTCCGGTCTGTCCGGTAATGGGTTCCGTCATGTGCCGCGCGTGGTTCTGGCACGTCTGAGAGGTGGTTCCCGCATGCCCGGCAGGTGCTCCAGGAGAGTCCTACAAGTGGTTCTGGCCTAGCCCGCAGGTGATTTTGGCGTGTCCGGCAGGTGGTTCCGGCATGCTCGGCAGGTGGTTCAGGCATGTCTGGTAGGTGGTTCCGGTCTGTCCGCGAGGTGGTTCCGGCGTGTCAGGCACGTGGTTCCGGCATGTGTGACAGGTGGTTCTGGCATGTCCGGCAGGTGATTCTGGATTGTCCACCAAGTGGCTCTGGTGTAACCAGCAGGTGATTCCGGAGTGTACGGCAAGTGGTTCTGGCATAGCTGGCTGGTGATTTTGGGGTGTCCAGCAGGTGGCTCCAGCGAGTCGAGCAAGTTGTTCCGGTGTGCTCAGCAGGTGGTTCAGGCAGGTCCGGCAGGTGTTTCTGGTCTGTCCAGTACGTGGTGCCGGCATGTCCGGCACGTGCTTCCAGTATGTTTGAGAGGTGGTTCCTACCTTCCCGGCGGGAGATTCCGGAGCGTCCGCCATGTGATTCTGGCCTACCTGGCAGGGGATTTTGGCGTCTCTGGCTGGTGGTTCCGGCGAGTCGAAGAGGAGGTTCCGGCGTGCTCGGCAGGTGCATCCGGTGTCTCTGGCACGTCATTCTGGCACGTTCGAGAGGTGGTTCCGGCATGCCTGACAGGTGATTCCGGAGTGTCCGACAAGGGGTTCTGGCACGTCTGAGAGGTGGTTCCGGCATACCCTGCAGGTGATTCTGGCTTGTCTGCCGAGTGGTGCTGGCGTAGCCATCAGGTGATTTTGGCGTGTCCAGCAGGTGGCTCCAGCGAGTAGAGCAGGTTGTTCCAGCGTACTCAGCAGGTGGTTCAGGCGGGTCTGGCAGGTGGTTCCGGTCTCTCTAGTAGGTGGTTCCGGCGTGTCCGGCACGTGCTTCTGGCACGTCTGAGAGCTGGTTCCGGCATGCCCGGCGGGTGATTCCATAGAGTCCGCCACGTGGTTCTGGCCTAGCTGACAGGTGATTTTGGCGTCCCCGGCAGGTGGTTACAGCGAGTTGAGCAGGAGGTTCCGGCATGCTCGGCAGTTGCATCCGGTGTCTCTGGCACGTGGTTCTGGCACGTCTGACATTTGGTTGCATCATGTCTGGCAGGTGATTCCGGAGTGTCCGGCAAGAGGTTCTGGTGTAGCCGGCAGGTGATTTTGGCATGTCCGGCAGGTGTTTCTGGCGAGCTGTTCAGGTGGTTCCGGTGTTCTTGGCAGGTGATTCTGGCGTGTCCGGCAGGTGGTTCCGGTCTGTCCGGTAATGGGTTCCGTCATGTGCCGCGCGTGGTTCTGGCACGTCTGAGAGGTGGTTCCCGCATGCCCGGCAGGTGCTCCAGGAGAGTCCTACAAGTGGTTCTGGCCTAGCCCGCAGGTGATTTTGGCGTGTCCGGCAGGTGGTTCCGGCATGCTCGGCAGGTGGTTCAGGCATGTCTGGTAGGTGGTTCCGGTCTGTCCGCGAGGTGGTTCCGGCGTGTCAGGCACGTGGTTCCGGCATGTGTGACAGGTGGTTCTGGCATGTCCGGCAGGTGATTCTGGATTGTCCACCAAGTGGCTCTGGTGTAACCAGCAGGTGATTCCGGAGTGTACGGCAAGTGGTTCTGGCATAGCTGGCTGGTGATTTTGGGGTGTCCAGCAGGTGGCTCCAGCGAGTCGAGCAAGTTGTTCCGGTGTGCTCAGCAGGTGGTTCAGGCAGGTCCGGCAGGTGTTTCTGGTCTGTCCAGTACGTGGTGCCGGCATGTCCGGCACGTGCTTCCAGTATGTTTGAGAGGTGGTTCCTACCTTCCCGGCGGGAGATTCCGGAGCGTCCGCCATGTGATTCTGGCCTACCTGGCAGGGGATTTTGGCGTCTCTGGCTGGTGGTTCCGGCGAGTCGAAGAGGAGGTTCCGGCGTGCTCGGCAGGTGCATCCGGTGTCTCTGGCACGTCATTCTGGCACGTTCGAGAGGTGGTTCCGGCATGCCTGACAGGTGATTCCGGAGTGTCCGACAAGGGGTTCTGGCACGTCTGAGAGGTGGTTCCGGCATACCCTGCAGGTGATTCTGGCTTGTCTGCCGAGTGGTGCTGGCGTAGCCATCAGGTGATTTTGGCGTGTCCAGCAGGTGGCTCCAGCGAGTAGAGCAGGTTGTTCCAGCGTACTCAGCAGGTGGTTCAGGCGGGTCTGGCAGGTGGTTCCGGTCTCTCTAGTAGGTGGTTCCGGCGTGTCCGGCACGTGCTTCTGGCACGTCTGAGAGCTGGTTCCGGCATGCCCGGCGGGTGATTCCATAGAGTCCGCCACGTGGTTCTGGCCTAGCTGACAGGTGATTTTGGCGTCCCCGGCAGGTGGTTACAGCGAGTTGAGCAGGAGGTTCCGGCATGCTCGGCAGTTGCATCCGGTGTCTCTGGCACGTGGTTCTGGCACGTCTGACATTTGGTTGCATCATGTCTGGCAGGTGATTCCGGAGTGTCCGGCAAGAGGTTCTGGTGTAGCCGGCAGGTGATTTTGGCATGTCCGGCAGGTGTTTCTGGCGAGCTGTTCAGGTGGTTCCGGTGTTCTTGGCAGGTGATTCTGGCGTGTCCGGCAGGTGGTTCCGGTCTGTCCGGTAATGGGTTCCGTCATGTGCCGCGCGTGGTTCTGGCACGTCTGAGAGGTGGTTCCCGCATGCCCGGCAGGTGCTCCAGGAGAGTCCTACAAGTGGTTCTGGCCTAGCCCGCAGGTGATTTTGGCGTGTCCGGCAGGTGGTTCCGGCATGCTCGGCAGGTGGTTCAGGCATGTCTGGTAGGTGGTTCCGGTCTGTCCGCGAGGTGGTTCCGGCGTGTCAGGCACGTGGTTCCGGCATGTGTGACAGGTGGTTCTGGCATGTCCGGCAGGTGATTCTGGATTGTCCACCAAGTGGCTCTGGTGTAACCAGCAGGTGATTCCGGAGTGTACGGCAAGTGGTTCTGGCATAGCTGGCTGGTGATTTTGGGGTGTCCAGCAGGTGGCTCCAGCGAGTCGAGCAAGTTGTTCCGGTGTGCTCAGCAGGTGGTTCAGGCAGGTCCGGCAGGTGTTTCTGGTCTGTCCAGTACGTGGTGCCGGCATGTCCGGCACGTGCTTCCAGTATGTTTGAGAGGTGGTTCCTACCTTCCCGGCGGGAGATTCCGGAGCGTCCGCCATGTGATTCTGGCCTACCTGGCAGGGGATTTTGGCGTCTCTGGCTGGTGGTTCCGGCGAGTCGAAGAGGAGGTTCCGGCGTGCTCGGCAGGTGCATCCGGTGTCTCTGGCACGTCATTCTGGCACGTTCGAGAGGTGGTTCCGGCATGCCTGACAGGTGATTCCGGAGTGTCCGACAAGGGGTTCTGGCACGTCTGAGAGGTGGTTCCGGCATACCCTGCAGGTGATTCTGGCTTGTCTGCCGAGTGGTGCTGGCGTAGCCATCAGGTGATTTTGGCGTGTCCAGCAGGTGGCTCCAGCGAGTAGAGCAGGTTGTTCCAGCGTACTCAGCAGGTGGTTCAGGCGGGTCTGGCAGGTGGTTCCGGTCTCTCTAGTAGGTGGTTCCGGCGTGTCCGGCACGTGCTTCTGGCACGTCTGAGAGCTGGTTCCGGCATGCCCGGCGGGTGATTCCATAGAGTCCGCCACGTGGTTCTGGCCTAGCTGACAGGTGATTTTGGCGTCCCCGGCAGGTGGTTACAGCGAGTTGAGCAGGAGGTTCCGGCATGCTCGGCAGTTGCATCCGGTGTCTCTGGCACGTGGTTCTGGCACGTCTGACATTTGGTTGCATCATGTCTGGCAGGTGATTCCGGAGTGTCCGGCAAGAGGTTCTGGTGTAGCCGGCAGGTGATTTTGGCATGTCCGGCAGGTGTTTCTGGCGAGCTGTTCAGGTGGTTCCGGTGTTCTTGGCAGGTGATTCTGGCGTGTCCGGCAGGTGGTTCCGGTCTGTCCGGTAATGGGTTCCGTCATGTGCCGCGCGTGGTTCTGGCACGTCTGAGAGGTGGTTCCCGCATGCCCGGCAGGTGCTCCAGGAGAGTCCTACAAGTGGTTCTGGCCTAGCCCGCAGGTGATTTTGGCGTGTCCGGCAGGTGGTTCCGGCATGCTCGGCAGGTGGTTCAGGCATGTCTGGTAGGTGGTTCCGGTCTGTCCGCGAGGTGGTTCCGGCGTGTCAGGCACGTGGTTCCGGCATGTGTGACAGGTGGTTCTGGCATGTCCGGCAGGTGATTCTGGATTGTCCACCAAGTGGCTCTGGTGTAACCAGCAGGTGATTCCGGAGTGTACGGCAAGTGGTTCTGGCATAGCTGGCTGGTGATTTTGGGGTGTCCAGCAGGTGGCTCCAGCGAGTCGAGCAAGTTGTTCCGGTGTGCTCAGCAGGTGGTTCAGGCAGGTCCGGCAGGTGTTTCTGGTCTGTCCAGTACGTGGTGCCGGCATGTCCGGCACGTGCTTCCAGTATGTTTGAGAGGTGGTTCCTACCTTCCCGGCGGGAGATTCCGGAGCGTCCGCCATGTGATTCTGGCCTACCTGGCAGGGGATTTTGGCGTCTCTGGCTGGTGGTTCCGGCGAGTCGAAGAGGAGGTTCCGGCGTGCTCGGCAGGTGCATCCGGTGTCTCTGGCACGTCATTCTGGCACGTTCGAGAGGTGGTTCCGGCATGCCTGACAGGTGATTCCGGAGTGTCCGACAAGGGGTTCTGGCACGTCTGAGAGGTGGTTCCGGCATACCCTGCAGGTGATTCTGGCTTGTCTGCCGAGTGGTGCTGGCGTAGCCATCAGGTGATTTTGGCGTGTCCAGCAGGTGGCTCCAGCGAGTAGAGCAGGTTGTTCCAGCGTACTCAGCAGGTGGTTCAGGCGGGTCTGGCAGGTGGTTCCGGTCTCTCTAGTAGGTGGTTCCGGCGTGTCCGGCACGTGCTTCTGGCACGTCTGAGAGCTGGTTCCGGCATGCCCGGCGGGTGATTCCATAGAGTCCGCCACGTGGTTCTGGCCTAGCTGACAGGTGATTTTGGCGTCCCCGGCAGGTGGTTACAGCGAGTTGAGCAGGAGGTTCCGGCATGCTCGGCAGTTGCATCCGGTGTCTCTGGCACGTGGTTCTGGCACGTCTGACATTTGGTTGCATCATGTCTGGCAGGTGATTCCGGAGTGTCCGGCAAGAGGTTCTGGTGTAGCCGGCAGGTGATTTTGGCATGTCCGGCAGGTGTTTCTGGCGAGCTGTTCAGGTGGTTCCGGTGTTCTTGGCAGGTGATTCTGGCGTGTCCGGCAGGTGGTTCCGGTCTGTCCGGTAATGGGTTCCGTCATGTGCCGCGCGTGGTTCTGGCACGTCTGAGAGGTGGTTCCCGCATGCCCGGCAGGTGCTCCAGGAGAGTCCTACAAGTGGTTCTGGCCTAGCCCGCAGGTGATTTTGGCGTGTCCGGCAGGTGGTTCCGGCATGCTCGGCAGGTGGTTCAGGCATGTCTGGTAGGTGGTTCCGGTCTGTCCGCGAGGTGGTTCCGGCGTGTCAGGCACGTGGTTCCGGCATGTGTGACAGGTGGTTCTGGCATGTCCGGCAGGTGATTCTGGATTGTCCACCAAGTGGCTCTGGTGTAACCAGCAGGTGATTCCGGAGTGTACGGCAAGTGGTTCTGGCATAGCTGGCTGGTGATTTTGGGGTGTCCAGCAGGTGGCTCCAGCGAGTCGAGCAAGTTGTTCCGGTGTGCTCAGCAGGTGGTTCAGGCAGGTCCGGCAGGTGTTTCTGGTCTGTCCAGTACGTGGTGCCGGCATGTCCGGCACGTGCTTCCAGTATGTTTGAGAGGTGGTTCCTACCTTCCCGGCGGGAGATTCCGGAGCGTCCGCCATGTGATTCTGGCCTACCTGGCAGGGGATTTTGGCGTCTCTGGCTGGTGGTTCCGGCGAGTCGAAGAGGAGGTTCCGGCGTGCTCGGCAGGTGCATCCGGTGTCTCTGGCACGTCATTCTGGCACGTTCGAGAGGTGGTTCCGGCATGCCTGACAGGTGATTCCGGAGTGTCCGACAAGGGGTTCTGGCACGTCTGAGAGGTGGTTCCGGCATACCCTGCAGGTGATTCTGGCTTGTCTGCCGAGTGGTGCTGGCGTAGCCATCAGGTGATTTTGGCGTGTCCAGCAGGTGGCTCCAGCGAGTAGAGCAGGTTGTTCCAGCGTACTCAGCAGGTGGTTCAGGCGGGTCTGGCAGGTGGTTCCGGTCTCTCTAGTAGGTGGTTCCGGCGTGTCCGGCACGTGCTTCTGGCACGTCTGAGAGCTGGTTCCGGCATGCCCGGCGGGTGATTCCATAGAGTCCGCCACGTGGTTCTGGCCTAGCTGACAGGTGATTTTGGCGTCCCCGGCAGGTGGTTACAGCGAGTTGAGCAGGAGGTTCCGGCATGCTCGGCAGTTGCATCCGGTGTCTCTGGCACGTGGTTCTGGCACGTCTGACATTTGGTTGCATCATGTCTGGCAGGTGATTCCGGAGTGTCCGGCAAGAGGTTCTGGTGTAGCCGGCAGGTGATTTTGGCATGTCCGGCAGGTGTTTCTGGCGAGCTGTTCAGGTGGTTCCGGTGTTCTTGGCAGGTGATTCTGGCGTGTCCGGCAGGTGGTTCCGGTCTGTCCGGTAATGGGTTCCGTCATGTGCCGCGCGTGGTTCTGGCACGTCTGAGAGGTGGTTCCCGCATGCCCGGCAGGTGCTCCAGGAGAGTCCTACAAGTGGTTCTGGCCTAGCCCGCAGGTGATTTTGGCGTGTCCGGCAGGTGGTTCCGGCATGCTCGGCAGGTGGTTCAGGCATGTCTGGTAGGTGGTTCCGGTCTGTCCGCGAGGTGGTTCCGGCGTGTCAGGCACGTGGTTCCGGCATGTGTGACAGGTGGTTCTGGCATGTCCGGCAGGTGATTCTGGATTGTCCACCAAGTGGCTCTGGTGTAACCAGCAGGTGATTCCGGAGTGTACGGCAAGTGGTTCTGGCATAGCTGGCTGGTGATTTTGGGGTGTCCAGCAGGTGGCTCCAGCGAGTCGAGCAAGTTGTTCCGGTGTGCTCAGCAGGTGGTTCAGGCAGGTCCGGCAGGTGTTTCTGGTCTGTCCAGTACGTGGTGCCGGCATGTCCGGCACGTGCTTCCAGTATGTTTGAGAGGTGGTTCCTACCTTCCCGGCGGGAGATTCCGGAGCGTCCGCCATGTGATTCTGGCCTACCTGGCAGGGGATTTTGGCGTCTCTGGCTGGTGGTTCCGGCGAGTCGAAGAGGAGGTTCCGGCGTGCTCGGCAGGTGCATCCGGTGTCTCTGGCACGTCATTCTGGCACGTTCGAGAGGTGGTTCCGGCATGCCTGACAGGTGATTCCGGAGTGTCCGACAAGGGGTTCTGGCACGTCTGAGAGGTGGTTCTGGCATACCCTGCAGGTGATTCTGGCTTGTCTGCCGAGTGGTGCTGGCGTAGCCATCAGGTGATTTTGGCGTGTCCAGCAGGTGGCTCCAGCGAGTAGAGCAGGTTGTTCCAGCGTACTCAGCAGGTGGTTCAGGCGGGTCTGGCAGGTGGTTCCGGTCTCTCTAGTAGGTGGTTCCGGCGTGTCCGGCACGTGCTTCTGGCACGTCTGAGAGCTGGTTCCGGCATGCCCGGCGGGTGATTCCATAGAGTCCGCCACGTGGTTCTGGCCTAGCTGACAGGTGATTTTGGCGTCCCCGGCAGGTGGTTACAGCGAGTTGAGCAGGAGGTTCCGGCATGCTCGGCAGTTGCATCCGGTGTCTCTGGCACGTGGTTCTGGCACGTCTGACATTTGGTTGCATCATGTCTGGCAGGTGATTCCGGAGTGTCCGGCAAGAGGTTCTGGTGTAGCCGGCAGGTGATTTTGGCATGTCCGGCAGGTGTTTCTGGCGAGCTGTTCAGGTGGTTCCGGTGTTCTTGGCAGGTGATTCTGGCGTGTCCGGCAGGTGGTTCCGGTCTGTCCGGTAATGGGTTCCGTCATGTGCCGCGCGTGGTTCTGGCACGTCTGAGAGGTGGTTCCCGCATGCCCGGCAGGTGCTCCAGGAGAGTCCTACAAGTGGTTCTGGCCTAGCCCGCAGGTGATTTTGGCGTGTCCGGCAGGTGGTTCCGGCATGCTCGGCAGGTGGTTCAGGCATGTCTGGTAGGTGGTTCCGGTCTGTCCGCGAGGTGGTTCCGGCGTGTCAGGCACGTGGTTCCGGCATGTGTGACAGGTGGTTCTGGCATGTCCGGCAGGTGATTCTGGATTGTCCACCAAGTGGCTCTGGTGTAACCAGCAGGTGATTCCGGAGTGTACGGCAAGTGGTTCTGGCATAGCTGGCTGGTGATTTTGGGGTGTCCAGCAGGTGGCTCCAGCGAGTCGAGCAAGTTGTTCCGGTGTGCTCAGCAGGTGGTTCAGGCAGGTCCGGCAGGTGTTTCTGGTCTGTCCAGTACGTGGTGCCGGCATGTCCGGCACGTGCTTCCAGTATGTTTGAGAGGTGGTTCCTACCTTCCCGGCGGGAGATTCCGGAGCGTCCGCCATGTGATTCTGGCCTACCTGGCAGGGGATTTTGGCGTCTCTGGCTGGTGGTTCCGGCGAGTCGAAGAGGAGGTTCCGGCGTGCTCGGCAGGTGCATCCGGTGTCTCTGGCACGTCATTCTGGCACGTTCGAGAGGTGGTTCCGGCATGCCTGACAGGTGATTCCGGAGTGTCCGACAAGGGGTTCTGGCACGTCTGAGAGGTGGTTCCGGCATACCCTGCAGGTGATTCTGGCTTGTCTGCCGAGTGGTGCTGGCGTAGCCATCAGGTGATTTTGGCGTGTCCAGCAGGTGGCTCCAGCGAGTAGAGCAGGTTGTTCCAGCGTACTCAGCAGGTGGTTCAGGCGGGTCTGGCAGGTGGTTCCGGTCTCTCTAGTAGGTGGTTCCGGCGTGTCCGGCACGTGCTTCTGGCACGTCTGAGAGCTGGTTCCGGCATGCCCGGCGGGTGATTCCATAGAGTCCGCCACGTGGTTCTGGCCTAGCTGACAGGTGATTTTGGCGTCCCCGGCAGGTGGTTACAGCGAGTTGAGCAGGAGGTTCCGGCATGCTCGGCAGTTGCATCCGGTGTCTCTGGCACGTGGTTCTGGCACGTCTGACATTTGGTTGCATCATGTCTGGCAGGTGATTCCGGAGTGTCCGGCAAGAGGTTCTGGTGTAGCCGGCAGGTGATTTTGGCATGTCCGGCAGGTGTTTCTGGCGAGCTGTTCAGGTGGTTCCGGTGTTCTTGGCAGGTGATTCTGGCGTGTCCGGCAGGTGGTTCCGGTCTGTCCGGTAATGGGTTCCGTCATGTGCCGCGCGTGGTTCTGGCACGTCTGAGAGGTGGTTCCCGCATGCCCGGCAGGTGCTCCAGGAGAGTCCTACAAGTGGTTCTGGCCTAGCCCGCAGGTGATTTTGGCGTGTCCGGCAGGTGGTTCCGGCATGCTCGGCAGGTGGTTCAGGCATGTCTGGTAGGTGGTTCCGGTCTGTCCGCGAGGTGGTTCCGGCGTGTCAGGCACGTGGTTCCGGCATGTGTGACAGGTGGTTCTGGCATGTCCGGCAGGTGATTCTGGATTGTCCACCAAGTGGCTCTGGTGTAACCAGCAGGTGATTCCGGAGTGTACGGCAAGTGGTTCTGGCATAGCTGGCTGGTGATTTTGGGGTGTCCAGCAGGTGGCTCCAGCGAGTCGAGCAAGTTGTTCCGGTGTGCTCAGCAGGTGGTTCAGGCAGGTCCGGCAGGTGTTTCTGGTCTGTCCAGTACGTGGTGCCGGCATGTCCGGCACGTGCTTCCAGTATGTTTGAGAGGTGGTTCCTACCTTCCCGGCGGGAGATTCCGGAGCGTCCGCCATGTGATTCTGGCCTACCTGGCAGGGGATTTTGGCGTCTCTGGCTGGTGGTTCCGGCGAGTCGAAGAGGAGGTTCCGGCGTGCTCGGCAGGTGCATCCGGTGTCTCTGGCACGTCATTCTGGCACGTTCGAGAGGTGGTTCCGGCATGCCTGACAGGTGATTCCGGAGTGTCCGACAAGGGGTTCTGGCACGTCTGAGAGGTGGTTCCGGCATACCCTGCAGGTGATTCTGGCTTGTCTGCCGAGTGGTGCTGGCGTAGCCATCAGGTGATTTTGGCGTGTCCAGCAGGTGGCTCCAGCGAGTAGAGCAGGTTGTTCCAGCGTACTCAGCAGGTGGTTCAGGCGGGTCTGGCAGGTGGTTCCGGTCTCTCTAGTAGGTGGTTCCGGCGTGTCCGGCACGTGCTTCTGGCACGTCTGAGAGCTGGTTCCGGCATGCCCGGCGGGTGATTCCATAGAGTCCGCCACGTGGTTCTGGCCTAGCTGACAGGTGATTTTGGCGTCCCCGGCAGGTGGTTACAGCGAGTTGAGCAGGAGGTTCCGGCATGCTCGGCAGTTGCATCCGGTGTCTCTGGCACGTGGTTCTGGCACGTCTGACATTTGGTTGCATCATGTCTGGCAGGTGATTCCGGAGTGTCCGGCAAGAGGTTCTGGTGTAGCCGGCAGGTGATTTTGGCATGTCCGGCAGGTGTTTCTGGCGAGCTGTTCAGGTGGTTCCGGTGTTCTTGGCAGGTGATTCTGGCGTGTCCGGCAGGTGGTTCCGGTCTGTCCGGTAATGGGTTCCGTCATGTGCCGCGCGTGGTTCTGGCACGTCTGAGAGGTGGTTCCCGCATGCCCGGCAGGTGCTCCAGGAGAGTCCTACAAGTGGTTCTGGCCTAGCCCGCAGGTGATTTTGGCGTGTCCGGCAGGTGGTTCCGGCATGCTCGGCAGGTGGTTCAGGCATGTCTGGTAGGTGGTTCCGGTCTGTCCGCGAGGTGGTTCCGGCGTGTCAGGCACGTGGTTCCGGCATGTGTGACAGGTGGTTCTGGCATGTCCGGCAGGTGATTCTGGATTGTCCACCAAGTGGCTCTGGTGTAACCAGCAGGTGATTCCGGAGTGTACGGCAAGTGGTTCTGGCATAGCTGGCTGGTGATTTTGGGGTGTCCAGCAGGTGGCTCCAGCGAGTCGAGCAAGTTGTTCCGGTGTGCTCAGCAGGTGGTTCAGGCAGGTCCGGCAGGTGTTTCTGGTCTGTCCAGTACGTGGTGCCGGCATGTCCGGCACGTGCTTCCAGTATGTTTGAGAGGTGGTTCCTACCTTCCCGGCGGGAGATTCCGGAGCGTCCGCCATGTGATTCTGGCCTACCTGGCAGGGGATTTTGGCGTCTCTGGCTGGTGGTTCCGGCGAGTCGAAGAGGAGGTTCCGGCGTGCTCGGCAGGTGCATCCGGTGTCTCTGGCACGTCATTCTGGCACGTTCGAGAGGTGGTTCCGGCATGCCTGACAGGTGATTCCGGAGTGTCCGACAAGGGGTTCTGGCACGTCTGAGAGGTGGTTCCGGCATACCCTGCAGGTGATTCTGGCTTGTCTGCCGAGTGGTGCTGGCGTAGCCATCAGGTGATTTTGGCGTGTCCAGCAGGTGGCTCCAGCGAGTAGAGCAGGTTGTTCCAGCGTACTCAGCAGGTGGTTCAGGCGGGTCTGGCAGGTGGTTCCGGTCTCTCTAGTAGGTGGTTCCGGCGTGTCCGGCACGTGCTTCTGGCACGTCTGAGAGCTGGTTCCGGCATGCCCGGCGGGTGATTCCATAGAGTCCGCCACGTGGTTCTGGCCTAGCTGACAGGTGATTTTGGCGTCCCCGGCAGGTGGTTACAGCGAGTTGAGCAGGAGGTTCCGGCATGCTCGGCAGTTGCATCCGGTGTCTCTGGCACGTGGTTCTGGCACGTCTGACATTTGGTTGCATCATGTCTGGCAGGTGATTCCGGAGTGTCCGGCAAGAGGTTCTGGTGTAGCCGGCAGGTGATTTTGGCATGTCCGGCAGGTGTTTCTGGCGAGCTGTTCAGGTGGTTCCGGTGTTCTTGGCAGGTGATTCTGGCGTGTCCGGCAGGTGGTTCCGGTCTGTCCGGTAATGGGTTCCGTCATGTGCCGCGCGTGGTTCTGGCACGTCTGAGAGGTGGTTCCCGCATGCCCGGCAGGTGCTCCAGGAGAGTCCTACAAGTGGTTCTGGCCTAGCCCGCAGGTGATTTTGGCGTGTCCGGCAGGTGGTTCCGGCATGCTCGGCAGGTGGTTCAGGCATGTCTGGTAGGTGGTTCCGGTCTGTCCGCGAGGTGGTTCCGGCGTGTCAGGCACGTGGTTCCGGCATGTGTGACAGGTGGTTCTGGCATGTCCGGCAGGTGATTCTGGATTGTCCACCAAGTGGCTCTGGTGTAACCAGCAGGTGATTCCGGAGTGTACGGCAAGTGGTTCTGGCATAGCTGGCTGGTGATTTTGGGGTGTCCAGCAGGTGGCTCCAGCGAGTCGAGCAAGTTGTTCCGGTGTGCTCAGCAGGTGGTTCAGGCAGGTCCGGCAGGTGTTTCTGGTCTGTCCAGTACGTGGTGCCGGCATGTCCGGCACGTGCTTCCAGTATGTTTGAGAGGTGGTTCCTACCTTCCCGGCGGGAGATTCCGGAGCGTCCGCCATGTGATTCTGGCCTACCTGGCAGGGGATTTTGGCGTCTCTGGCTGGTGGTTCCGGCGAGTCGAAGAGGAGGTTCCGGCGTGCTCGGCAGGTGCATCCGGTGTCTCTGGCACGTCATTCTGGCACGTTCGAGAGGTGGTTCCGGCATGCCTGACAGGTGATTCCGGAGTGTCCGACAAGGGGTTCTGGCACGTCTGAGAGGTGGTTCCGGCATACCCTGCAGGTGATTCTGGCTTGTCTGCCGAGTGGTGCTGGCGTAGCCATCAGGTGATTTTGGCGTGTCCAGCAGGTGGCTCCAGCGAGTAGAGCAGGTTGTTCCAGCGTACTCAGCAGGTGGTTCAGGCGGGTCTGGCAGGTGGTTCCGGTCTCTCTAGTAGGTGGTTCCGGCGTGTCCGGCACGTGCTTCTGGCACGTCTGAGAGCTGGTTCCGGCATGCCCGGCGGGTGATTCCATAGAGTCCGCCACGTGGTTCTGGCCTAGCTGACAGGTGATTTTGGCGTCCCCGGCAGGTGGTTACAGCGAGTTGAGCAGGAGGTTCCGGCATGCTCGGCAGTTGCATCCGGTGTCTCTGGCACGTGGTTCTGGCACGTCTGACATTTGGTTGCATCATGTCTGGCAGGTGATTCCGGAGTGTCCGGCAAGAGGTTCTGGTGTAGCCGGCAGGTGATTTTGGCATGTCCGGCAGGTGTTTCTGGCGAGCTGTTCAGGTGGTTCCGGTGTTCTTGGCAGGTGATTCTGGCGTGTCCGGCAGGTGGTTCCGGTCTGTCCGGTAATGGGTTCCGTCATGTGCCGCGCGTGGTTCTGGCACGTCTGAGAGGTGGTTCCCGCATGCCCGGCAGGTGCTCCAGGAGAGTCCTACAAGTGGTTCTGGCCTAGCCCGCAGGTGATTTTGGCGTGTCCGGCAGGTGGTTCCGGCATGCTCGGCAGGTGGTTCAGGCATGTCTGGTAGGTGGTTCCGGTCTGTCCGCGAGGTGGTTCCGGCGTGTCAGGCACGTGGTTCCGGCATGTGTGACAGGTGGTTCTGGCATGTCCGGCAGGTGATTCTGGATTGTCCACCAAGTGGCTCTGGTGTAACCAGCAGGTGATTCCGGAGTGTACGGCAAGTGGTTCTGGCATAGCTGGCTGGTGATTTTGGGGTGTCCAGCAGGTGGCTCCAGCGAGTCGAGCAAGTTGTTCCGGTGTGCTCAGCAGGTGGTTCAGGCAGGTCCGGCAGGTGTTTCTGGTCTGTCCAGTACGTGGTGCCGGCATGTCCGGCACGTGCTTCCAGTATGTTTGAGAGGTGGTTCCTACCTTCCCGGCGGGAGATTCCGGAGCGTCCGCCATGTGATTCTGGCCTACCTGGCAGGGGATTTTGGCGTCTCTGGCTGGTGGTTCCGGCGAGTCGAAGAGGAGGTTCCGGCGTGCTCGGCAGGTGCATCCGGTGTCTCTGGCACGTCATTCTGGCACGTTCGAGAGGTGGTTCCGGCATGCCTGACAGGTGATTCCGGAGTGTCCGACAAGGGGTTCTGGCACGTCTGAGAGGTGGTTCCGGCATACCCTGCAGGTGATTCTGGCTTGTCTGCCGAGTGGTGCTGGCGTAGCCATCAGGTGATTTTGGCGTGTCCAGCAGGTGGCTCCAGCGAGTAGAACAGGTTGTTCCAGCGTACTCAGCAGGTGGTTCAGGCGGGTCTGGCAGGTGGTTCCGGTCTCTCTAGTAGGTGGTTCCGGCGTGTCCGGCACGTGCTTCTGGCACGTCTGAGAGCTGGTTCCGGCATGCCCGGCGGGTGATTCCATAGAGTCCGCCACGTGGTTCTGGCCTAGCTGACAGGTGATTTTGGCGTCCCCGGCAGGTGGTTACAGCGAGTTGAGCAGGAGGTTCCGGCATGCTCGGCAGTTGCATCCGGTGTCTCTGGCACGTGGTTCTGGCACGTCTGACATTTGGTTGCATCATGTCTGGCAGGTGATTCCGGAGTGTCCGGCAAGAGGTTCTGGTGTAGCCGGCAGGTGATTTTGGCATGTCCGGCAGGTGTTTCTGGCGAGCTGTTCAGGTGGTTCCGGTGTTCTTGGCAGGTGATTCTGGCGTGTCCGGCAGGTGGTTCCGGTCTGTCCGGTAATGGGTTCCGTCATGTGCCGCGCGTGGTTCTGGCACGTCTGAGAGGTGGTTCCCGCATGCCCGGCAGGTGCTCCAGGAGAGTCCTACAAGTGGTTCTGGCCTAGCCCGCAGGTGATTTTGGCGTGTCCGGCAGGTGGTTCCGGCATGCTCGGCAGGTGGTTCAGGCATGTCTGGTAGGTGGTTCCGGTCTGTCCGCGAGGTGGTTCCGGCGTGTCAGGCACGTGGTTCCGGCATGTGTGACAGGTGGTTCTGGCATGTCCGGCAGGTGATTCTGGATTGTCCACCAAGTGGCTCTGGTGTAACCAGCAGGTGATTCCGGAGTGTACGGCAAGTGGTTCTGGCATAGCTGGCTGGTGATTTTGGGGTGTCCAGCAGGTGGCTCCAGCGAGTCGAGCAAGTTGTTCCGGTGTGCTCAGCAGGTGGTTCAGGCAGGTCCGGCAGGTGTTTCTGGTCTGTCCAGTACGTGGTGCCGGCATGTCCGGCACGTGCTTCCAGTATGTTTGAGAGGTGGTTCCTACCTTCCCGGCGGGAGATTCCGGAGCGTCCGCCATGTGATTCTGGCCTACCTGGCAGGGGATTTTGGCGTCTCTGGCTGGTGGTTCCGGCGAGTCGAAGAGGAGGTTCCGGCGTGCTCGGCAGGTGCATCCGGTGTCTCTGGCACGTCATTCTGGCACGTTCGAGAGGTGGTTCCGGCATGCCTGACAGGTGATTCCGGAGTGTCCGACAAGGGGTTCTGGCACGTCTGAGAGGTGGTTCCGGCATACCCTGCAGGTGATTCTGGCTTGTCTGCCGAGTGGTGCTGGCGTAGCCATCAGGTGATTTTGGCGTGTCCAGCAGGTGGCTCCAGCGAGTAGAGCAGGTTGTTCCAGCGTACTCAGCAGGTGGTTCAGGCGGGTCTGGCAGGTGGTTCCGGTCTCTCTAGTAGGTGGTTCCGGCGTGTCCGGCACGTGCTTCTGGCACGTCTGAGAGCTGGTTCCGGCATGCCCGGCGGGTGATTCCATAGAGTCCGCCACGTGGTTCTGGCCTAGCTGACAGGTGATTTTGGCGTCCCCGGCAGGTGGTTACAGCGAGTTGAGCAGGAGGTTCCGGCATGCTCGGCAGTTGCATCCGGTGTCTCTGGCACGTGGTTCTGGCACGTCTGACATTTGGTTGCATCATGTCTGGCAGGTGATTCCGGAGTGTCCGGCAAGAGGTTCTGGTGTAGCCGGCAGGTGATTTTGGCATGTCCGGCAGGTGTTTCTGGCGAGCTGTTCAGGTGGTTCCGGTGTTCTTGGCAGGTGATTCTGGCGTGTCCGGCAGGTGGTTCCGGTCTGTCCGGTAATGGGTTCCGTCATGTGCCGCGCGTGGTTCTGGCACGTCTGAGAGGTGGTTCCCGCATGCCCGGCAGGTGCTCCAGGAGAGTCCTACAAGTGGTTCTGGCCTAGCCCGCAGGTGATTTTGGCGTGTCCGGCAGGTGGTTCCGGCATGCTCGGCAGGTGGTTCAGGCATGTCTGGTAGGTGGTTCCGGTCTGTCCGCGAGGTGGTTCCGGCGTGTCAGGCACGTGGTTCCGGCATGTGTGACAGGTGGTTCTGGCATGTCCGGCAGGTGATTCTGGATTGTCCACCAAGTGGCTCTGGTGTAACCAGCAGGTGATTCCGGAGTGTACGGCAAGTGGTTCTGGCATAGCTGGCTGGTGATTTTGGGGTGTCCAGCAGGTGGCTCCAGCGAGTCGAGCAAGTTGTTCCGGTGTGCTCAGCAGGTGGTTCAGGCAGGTCCGGCAGGTGTTTCTGGTCTGTCCAGTACGTGGTGCCGGCATGTCCGGCACGTGCTTCCAGTATGTTTGAGAGGTGGTTCCTACCTTCCCGGCGGGAGATTCCGGAGCGTCCGCCATGTGATTCTGGCCTACCTGGCAGGGGATTTTGGCGTCTCTGGCTGGTGGTTCCGGCGAGTCGAAGAGGAGGTTCCGGCGTGCTCGGCAGGTGCATCCGGTGTCTCTGGCACGTCATTCTGGCACGTTCGAGAGGTGGTTCCGGCATGCCTGACAGGTGATTCCGGAGTGTCCGACAAGGGGTTCTGGCACGTCTGAGAGGTGGTTCCGGCATACCCTGCAGGTGATTCTGGCTTGTCTGCCGAGTGGTGCTGGCGTAGCCATCAGGTGATTTTGGCGTGTCCAGCAGGTGGCTCCAGCGAGTAGAGCAGGTTGTTCCAGCGTACTCAGCAGGTGGTTCAGGCGGGTCTGGCAGGTGGTTCCGGTCTCTCTAGTAGGTGGTTCCGGCGTGTCCGGCACGTGCTTCTGGCACGTCTGAGAGCTGGTTCCGGCATGCCCGGCGGGTGATTCCATAGAGTCCGCCACGTGGTTCTGGCCTAGCTGACAGGTGATTTTGGCGTCCCCGGCAGGTGGTTACAGCGAGTTGAGCAGGAGGTTCCGGCATGCTCGGCAGTTGCATCCGGTGTCTCTGGCACGTGGTTCTGGCACGTCTGACATTTGGTTGCATCATGTCTGGCAGGTGATTCCGGAGTGTCCGGCAAGAGGTTCTGGTGTAGCCGGCAGGTGATTTTGGCATGTCCGGCAGGTGTTTCTGGCGAGCTGTTCAGGTGGTTCCGGTGTTCTTGGCAGGTGATTCTGGCGTGTCCGGCAGGTGGTTCCGGTCTGTCCGGTAATGGGTTCCGTCATGTGCCGCGCGTGGTTCTGGCACGTCTGAGAGGTGGTTCCCGCATGCCCGGCAGGTGCTCCAGGAGAGTCCTACAAGTGGTTCTGGCCTAGCCCGCAGGTGATTTTGGCGTGTCCGGCAGGTGGTTCCGGCATGCTCGGCAGGTGGTTCAGGCATGTCTGGTAGGTGGTTCCGGTCTGTCCGCGAGGTGGTTCCGGCGTGTCAGGCACGTGGTTCCGGCATGTGTGACAGGTGGTTCTGGCATGTCCGGCAGGTGATTCTGGATTGTCCACCAAGTGGCTCTGGTGTAACCAGCAGGTGATTCCGGAGTGTACGGCAAGTGGTTCTGGCATAGCTGGCTGGTGATTTTGGGGTGTCCAGCAGGTGGCTCCAGCGAGTCGAGCAAGTTGTTCCGGTGTGCTCAGCAGGTGGTTCAGGCAGGTCCGGCAGGTGTTTCTGGTCTGTCCAGTACGTGGTGCCGGCATGTCCGGCACGTGCTTCCAGTATGTTTGAGAGGTGGTTCCTACCTTCCCGGCGGGAGATTCCGGAGCGTCCGCCATGTGATTCTGGCCTACCTGGCAGGGGATTTTGGCGTCTCTGGCTGGTGGTTCCGGCGAGTCGAAGAGGAGGTTCCGGCGTGCTCGGCAGGTGCATCCGGTGTCTCTGGCACGTCATTCTGGCACGTTCGAGAGGTGGTTCCGGCATGCCTGACAGGTGATTCCGGAGTGTCCGACAAGGGGTTCTGGCACGTCTGAGAGGTGGTTCCGGCATACCCTGCAGGTGATTCTGGCTTGTCTGCCGAGTGGTGCTGGCGTAGCCATCAGGTGATTTTGGCGTGTCCAGCAGGTGGCTCCAGCGAGTAGAGCAGGTTGTTCCAGCGTACTCAGCAGGTGGTTCAGGCGGGTCTGGCAGGTGGTTCCGGTCTCTCTAGTAGGTGGTTCCGGCGTGTCCGGCACGTGCTTCTGGCACGTCTGAGAGCTGGTTCCGGCATGCCCGGCGGGTGATTCCATAGAGTCCGCCACGTGGTTCTGGCCTAGCTGACAGGTGATTTTGGCGTCCCCGGCAGGTGGTTACAGCGAGTTGAGCAGGAGGTTCCGGCATGCTCGGCAGTTGCATCCGGTGTCTCTGGCACGTGGTTCTGGCACGTCTGACATTTGGTTGCATCATGTCTGGCAGGTGATTCCGGAGTGTCCGGCAAGAGGTTCTGGTGTAGCCGGCAGGTGATTTTGGCATGTCCGGCAGGTGTTTCTGGCGAGCTGTTCAGGTGGTTCCGGTGTTCTTGGCAGGTGATTCTGGCGTGTCCGGCAGGTGGTTCCGGTCTGTCCGGTAATGGGTTCCGTCATGTGCCGCGCGTGGTTCTGGCACGTCTGAGAGGTGGTTCCCGCATGCCCGGCAGGTGCTCCAGGAGAGTCCTACAAGTGGTTCTGGCCTAGCCCGCAGGTGATTTTGGCGTGTCCGGCAGGTGGTTCCGGCATGCTCGGCAGGTGGTTCAGGCATGTCTGGTAGGTGGTTCCGGTCTGTCCGCGAGGTGGTTCCGGCGTGTCAGGCACGTGGTTCCGGCATGTGTGACAGGTGGTTCTGGCATGTCCGGCAGGTGATTCTGGATTGTCCACCAAGTGGCTCTGGTGTAACCAGCAGGTGATTCCGGAGTGTACGGCAAGTGGTTCTGGCATAGCTGGCTGGTGATTTTGGGGTGTCCAGCAGGTGGCTCCAGCGAGTCGAGCAAGTTGTTCCGGTGTGCTCAGCAGGTGGTTCAGGCAGGTCCGGCAGGTGTTTCTGGTCTGTCCAGTACGTGGTGCCGGCATGTCCGGCACGTGCTTCCAGTATGTTTGAGAGGTGGTTCCTACCTTCCCGGCGGGAGATTCCGGAGCGTCCGCCATGTGATTCTGGCCTACCTGGCAGGGGATTTTGGCGTCTCTGGCTGGTGGTTCCGGCGAGTCGAAGAGGAGGTTCCGGCGTGCTCGGCAGGTGCATCCGGTGTCTCTGGCACGTCATTCTGGCACGTTCGAGAGGTGGTTCCGGCATGCCTGACAGGTGATTCCGGAGTGTCCGACAAGGGGTTCTGGCACGTCTGAGAGGTGGTTCCGGCATACCCTGCAGGTGATTCTGGCTTGTCTGCCGAGTGGTGCTGGCGTAGCCATCAGGTGATTTTGGCGTGTCCAGCAGGTGGCTCCAGCGAGTAGAGCAGGTTGTTCCAGCGTACTCAGCAGGTGGTTCAGGCGGGTCTGGCAGGTGGTTCCGGTCTCTCTAGTAGGTGGTTCCGGCGTGTCCGGCACGTGCTTCTGGCACGTCTGAGAGCTGGTTCCGGCATGCCCGGCGGGTGATTCCATAGAGTCCGCCACGTGGTTCTGGCCTAGCTGACAGGTGATTTTGGCGTCCCCGGCAGGTGGTTACAGCGAGTTGAGCAGGAGGTTCCGGCATGCTCGGCAGTTGCATCCGGTGTCTCTGGCACGTGGTTCTGGCACGTCTGACATTTGGTTGCATCATGTCTGGCAGGTGATTCCGGAGTGTCCGGCAAGAGGTTCTGGTGTAGCCGGCAGGTGATTTTGGCATGTCCGGCAGGTGTTTCTGGCGAGCTGTTCAGGTGGTTCCGGTGTTCTTGGCAGGTGATTCTGGCGTGTCCGGCAGGTGGTTCCGGTCTGTCCGGTAATGGGTTCCGTCATGTGCCGCGCGTGGTTCTGGCACGTCTGAGAGGTGGTTCCCGCATGCCCGGCAGGTGCTCCAGGAGAGTCCTACAAGTGGTTCTGGCCTAGCCCGCAGGTGATTTTGGCGTGTCCGGCAGGTGGTTCCGGCATGCTCGGCAGGTGGTTCAGGCATGTCTGGTAGGTGGTTCCGGTCTGTCCGCGAGGTGGTTCCGGCGTGTCAGGCACGTGGTTCCGGCATGTGTGACAGGTGGTTCTGGCATGTCCGGCAGGTGATTCTGGATTGTCCACCAAGTGGCTCTGGTGTAACCAGCAGGTGATTCCGGAGTGTACGGCAAGTGGTTCTGGCATAGCTGGCTGGTGATTTTGGGGTGTCCAGCAGGTGGCTCCAGCGAGTCGAGCAAGTTGTTCCGGTGTGCTCAGCAGGTGGTTCAGGCAGGTCCGGCAGGTGTTTCTGGTCTGTCCAGTACGTGGTGCCGGCATGTCCGGCACGTGCTTCCAGTATGTTTGAGAGGTGGTTCCTACCTTCCCGGCGGGAGATTCCGGAGCGTCCGCCATGTGATTCTGGCCTACCTGGCAGGGGATTTTGGCGTCTCTGGCTGGTGGTTCCGGCGAGTCGAAGAGGAGGTTCCGGCGTGCTCGGCAGGTGCATCCGGTGTCTCTGGCACGTCATTCTGGCACGTTCGAGAGGTGGTTCCGGCATGCCTGACAGGTGATTCCGGAGTGTCCGACAAGGGGTTCTGGCACGTCTGAGAGGTGGTTCCGGCATACCCTGCAGGTGATTCTGGCTTGTCTGCCGAGTGGTGCTGGCGTAGCCATCAGGTGATTTTGGCGTGTCCAGCAGGTGGCTCCAGCGAGTAGAGCAGGTTGTTCCAGCGTACTCAGCAGGTGGTTCAGGCGGGTCTGGCAGGTGGTTCCGGTCTCTCTAGTAGGTGGTTCCGGCGTGTCCGGCACGTGCTTCTGGCACGTCTGAGAGCTGGTTCCGGCATGCCCGGCGGGTGATTCCATAGAGTCCGCCACGTGGTTCTGGCCTAGCTGACAGGTGATTTTGGCGTCCCCGGCAGGTGGTTACAGCGAGTTGAGCAGGAGGTTCCGGCATGCTCGGCAGTTGCATCCGGTGTCTCTGGCACGTGGTTCTGGCACGTCTGACATTTGGTTGCATCATGTCTGGCAGGTGATTCCGGAGTGTCCGGCAAGAGGTTCTGGTGTAGCCGGCAGGTGATTTTGGCATGTCCGGCAGGTGTTTCTGGCGAGCTGTTCAGGTGGTTCCGGTGTTCTTGGCAGGTGATTCTGGCGTGTCCGGCAGGTGGTTCCGGTCTGTCCGGTAATGGGTTCCGTCATGTGCCGCGCGTGGTTCTGGCACGTCTGAGAGGTGGTTCCCGCATGCCCGGCAGGTGCTCCAGGAGAGTCCTACAAGTGGTTCTGGCCTAGCCCGCAGGTGATTTTGGCGTGTCCGGCAGGTGGTTCCGGCATGCTCGGCAGGTGGTTCAGGCATGTCTGGTAGGTGGTTCCGGTCTGTCCGCGAGGTGGTTCCGGCGTGTCAGGCACGTGGTTCCGGCATGTGTGACAGGTGGTTCTGGCATGTCCGGCAGGTGATTCTGGATTGTCCACCAAGTGGCTCTGGTGTAACCAGCAGGTGATTCCGGAGTGTACGGCAAGTGGTTCTGGCATAGCTGGCTGGTGATTTTGGGGTGTCCAGCAGGTGGCTCCAGCGAGTCGAGCAAGTTGTTCCGGTGTGCTCAGCAGGTGGTTCAGGCAGGTCCGGCAGGTGTTTCTGGTCTGTCCAGTACGTGGTGCCGGCATGTCCGGCACGTGCTTCCAGTATGTTTGAGAGGTGGTTCCTACCTTCCCGGCGGGAGATTCCGGAGCGTCCGCCATGTGATTCTGGCCTACCTGGCAGGGGATTTTGGCGTCTCTGGCTGGTGGTTCCGGCGAGTCGAAGAGGAGGTTCCGGCGTGCTCGGCAGGTGCATCCGGTGTCTCTGGCACGTCATTCTGGCACGTTCGAGAGGTGGTTCCGGCATGCCTGACAGGTGATTCCGGAGTGTCCGACAAGGGGTTCTGGCACGTCTGAGAGGTGGTTCCGGCATACCCTGCAGGTGATTCTGGCTTGTCTGCCGAGTGGTGCTGGCGTAGCCATCAGGTGATTTTGGCGTGTCCAGCAGGTGGCTCCAGCGAGTAGAGCAGGTTGTTCCAGCGTACTCAGCAGGTGGTTCAGGCGGGTCTGGCAGGTGGTTCCGGTCTCTCTAGTAGGTGGTTCCGGCGTGTCCGGCACGTGCTTCTGGCACGTCTGAGAGCTGGTTCCGGCATGCCCGGCGGGTGATTCCATAGAGTCCGCCACGTGGTTCTGGCCTAGCTGACAGGTGATTTTGGCGTCCCCGGCAGGTGGTTACAGCGAGTTGAGCAGGAGGTTCCGGCATGCTCGGCAGTTGCATCCGGTGTCTCTGGCACGTGGTTCTGGCACGTCTGACATTTGGTTGCATCATGTCTGGCAGGTGATTCCGGAGTGTCCGGCAAGAGGTTCTGGTGTAGCCGGCAGGTGATTTTGGCATGTCCGGCAGGTGTTTCTGGCGAGCTGTTCAGGTGGTTCCGGTGTTCTTGGCAGGTGATTCTGGCGTGTCCGGCAGGTGGTTCCGGTCTGTCCGGTAATGGGTTCCGTCATGTGCCGCGCGTGGTTCTGGCACGTCTGAGAGGTGGTTCCCGCATGCCCGGCAGGTGCTCCAGGAGAGTCCTACAAGTGGTTCTGGCCTAGCCCGCAGGTGATTTTGGCGTGTCCGGCAGGTGGTTCCGGCATGCTCGGCAGGTGGTTCAGGCATGTCTGGTAGGTGGTTCCGGTCTGTCCGCGAGGTGGTTCCGGCGTGTCAGGCACGTGGTTCCGGCATGTGTGACAGGTGGTTCTGGCATGTCCGGCAGGTGATTCTGGATTGTCCACCAAGTGGCTCTGGTGTAACCAGCAGGTGATTCCGGAGTGTACGGCAAGTGGTTCTGGCATAGCTGGCTGGTGATTTTGGGGTGTCCAGCAGGTGGCTCCAGCGAGTCGAGCAAGTTGTTCCGGTGTGCTCAGCAGGTGGTTCAGGCAGGTCCGGCAGGTGTTTCTGGTCTGTCCAGTACGTGGTGCCGGCATGTCCGGCACGTGCTTCCAGTATGTTTGAGAGGTGGTTCCTACCTTCCCGGCGGGAGATTCCGGAGCGTCCGCCATGTGATTCTGGCCTACCTGGCAGGGGATTTTGGCGTCTCTGGCTGGTGGTTCCGGCGAGTCGAAGAGGAGGTTCCGGCGTGCTCGGCAGGTGCATCCGGTGTCTCTGGCACGTCATTCTGGCACGTTCGAGAGGTGGTTCCGGCATGCCTGACAGGTGATTCCGGAGTGTCCGACAAGGGGTTCTGGCACGTCTGAGAGGTGGTTCCGGCATACCCTGCAGGTGATTCTGGCTTGTCTGCCGAGTGGTGCTGGCGTAGCCATCAGGTGATTTTGGCGTGTCCAGCAGGTGGCTCCAGCGAGTAGAGCAGGTTGTTCCAGCGTACTCAGCAGGTGGTTCAGGCGGGTCTGGCAGGTGGTTCCGGTCTCTCTAGTAGGTGGTTCCGGCGTGTCCGGCACGTGCTTCTGGCACGTCTGAGAGCTGGTTCCGGCATGCCCGGCGGGTGATTCCATAGAGTCCGCCACGTGGTTCTGGCCTAGCTGACAGGTGATTTTGGCGTCCCCGGCAGGTGGTTACAGCGAGTTGAGCAGGAGGTTCCGGCATGCTCGGCAGTTGCATCCGGTGTCTCTGGCACGTGGTTCTGGCACGTCTGACATTTGGTTGCATCATGTCTGGCAGGTGATTCCGGAGTGTCCGGCAAGAGGTTCTGGTGTAGCCGGCAGGTGATTTTGGCATGTCCGGCAGGTGTTTCTGGCGAGCTGTTCAGGTGGTTCCGGTGTTCTTGGCAGGTGATTCTGGCGTGTCCGGCAGGTGGTTCCGGTCTGTCCGGTAATGGGTTCCGTCATGTGCCGCGCGTGGTTCTGGCACGTCTGAGAGGTGGTTCCCGCATGCCCGGCAGGTGCTCCAGGAGAGTCCTACAAGTGGTTCTGGCCTAGCCCGCAGGTGATTTTGGCGTGTCCGGCAGGTGGTTCCGGCATGCTCGGCAGGTGGTTCAGGCATGTCTGGTAGGTGGTTCCGGTCTGTCCGCGAGGTGGTTCCGGCGTGTCAGGCACGTGGTTCCGGCATGTGTGACAGGTGGTTCTGGCATGTCCGGCAGGTGATTCTGGATTGTCCACCAAGTGGCTCTGGTGTAACCAGCAGGTGATTCCGGAGTGTACGGCAAGTGGTTCTGGCATAGCTGGCTGGTGATTTTGGGGTGTCCAGCAGGTGGCTCCAGCGAGTCGAGCAAGTTGTTCCGGTGTGCTCAGCAGGTGGTTCAGGCAGGTCCGGCAGGTGTTTCTGGTCTGTCCAGTACGTGGTGCCGGCATGTCCGGCACGTGCTTCCAGTATGTTTGAGAGGTGGTTCCTACCTTCCCGGCGGGAGATTCCGGAGCGTCCGCCATGTGATTCTGGCCTACCTGGCAGGGGATTTTGGCGTCTCTGGCTGGTGGTTCCGGCGAGTCGAAGAGGAGGTTCCGGCGTGCTCGGCAGGTGCATCCGGTGTCTCTGGCACGTCATTCTGGCACGTTCGAGAGGTGGTTCCGGCATGCCTGACAGGTGATTCCGGAGTGTCCGACAAGGGGTTCTGGCACGTCTGAGAGGTGGTTCCGGCATACCCTGCAGGTGATTCTGGCTTGTCTGCCGAGTGGTGCTGGCGTAGCCATCAGGTGATTTTGGCGTGTCCAGCAGGTGGCTCCAGCGAGTAGAGCAGGTTGTTCCAGCGTACTCAGCAGGTGGTTCAGGCGGGTCTGGCAGGTGGTTCCGGTCTCTCTAGTAGGTGGTTCCGGCGTGTCCGGCACGTGCTTCTGGCACGTCTGAGAGCTGGTTCCGGCATGCCCGGCGGGTGATTCCATAGAGTCCGCCACGTGGTTCTGGCCTAGCTGACAGGTGATTTTGGCGTCCCCGGCAGGTGGTTACAGCGAGTTGAGCAGGAGGTTCCGGCATGCTCGGCAGTTGCATCCGGTGTCTCTGGCACGTGGTTCTGGCACGTCTGACATTTGGTTGCATCATGTCTGGCAGGTGATTCCGGAGTGTCCGGCAAGAGGTTCTGGTGTAGCCGGCAGGTGATTTTGGCATGTCCGGCAGGTGTTTCTGGCGAGCTGTTCAGGTGGTTCCGGTGTTCTTGGCAGGTGATTCTGGCGTGTCCGGCAGGTGGTTCCGGTCTGTCCGGTAATGGGTTCCGTCATGTGCCGCGGCGTGGTTCTGGCACGTCTGAGAGGTGGTTCCCGCATGCCCCGGCAGGTGCTCCAGGAGAGTCCTACAAGTGGTTCTGGCCTAGCCCGCAGGTGATTTTGGCGTGTCCGGCAGGTGGTTCCGGCATGCTCGGCAGGTGGTTCAGGCATGTCTGGTAGGTGGTTCCGGTCTGTCCGCGAGGTGGTTCCGGCGTGTCAGGCACGTGGTTCCGGCATGTGTGACAGGTGGTTCTGGCATGTCCGGCAGGTGATTCTGGATTGTCCACCAAGTGGCTCTGGTGTAACCAGCAGGTGATTCCGGAGTGTACGGCAAGTGGTTCTGGCATAGCTGGCTGGTGATTTTGGGGTGTCCAGCAGGTGGCTCCAGCGAGTCGAGCAAGTTGTTCCGGTGTGCTCAGCAGGTGGTTCAGGCAGGTCCGGCAGGTGTTTCTGGTCTGTCCAGTACGTGGTGCCGGCATGTCCGGCACGTGCTTCCAGTATGTTTGAGAGGTGGTTCCTACCTTCCCGGCGGGAGATTCCGGAGCGTCCGCCATGTGATTCTGGCCTACCTGGCAGGGGATTTTGGCGTCTCTGGCTGGTGGTTCCGGCGAGTCGAAGAGGAGGTTCCGGCGTGCTCGGCAGGTGCATCCGGTGTCTCTGGCACGTCATTCTGGCACGTTCGAGAGGTGGTTCCGGCATGCCTGACAGGTGATTCCGGAGTGTCCGACAAGGGGTTCTGGCACGTCTGAGAGGTGGTTCCGGCATACCCTGCAGGTGATTCTGGCTTGTCTGCCGAGTGGTGCTGGCGTAGCATTCAGGTGATTTTGGCGTGTCCAGCAGGTGGCTCCAGCGAGTAGAGCAGGTTGTTCCAGCGTACTCAGCAGGTGGTTCAGGCGGGTCTGGCAGGTGGTTCCGGTCTCTCTAGTAGGTGGTTCCGGCGTGTCCGGCACGTGCTTCTGGCACGTCTGAGAGCTGGTTCCGGGCATGCCCGGCGGGTGATTCCATAGAGTCCCGCCACGTGGTTCTGGCCTAGCTGACAGGTGATTTTGGCGTCCCCGGCAGTGGTTACAGCGAGTTGAGCAGGAGGTTCCGGCATGCTCGGCAGTTGCATCCGGTGTCTCTGGCACGTGGTTCTGCACGTCTGACATTTGGTTGCATCATGTCTGGCAGGTGATTCCGGAGTGTCCGGCAAGAGGTTCTGGTGTAGCCGGCAGGTGATTTTGCATGTCCGGCAGGTGTTTCTGGCGAGCTGTTCAGGTGGTTCCGGTGTTCTTGGCAGGTGATTCTGGCGTGTCCGGCAGGTGGTTCCGGTCTGTCCGTAATGGGTTCCGTCATGTGCCGCGCGTGGTTCTGGCACGTCTGAGAGGTGGTTCCCGCATGCCGGCAGGTGCTCCAGGAGAGTCCTACAAGTGGTTCTGGCCTAGCCCGCAGGTGATTTTGGCGTGTCCGGCAGGTGGTTCCGGCATGCTCGGCAGGTGGTTCAGGCATGTCTGGTAGGTGGTTCCGGTCTGTCCGCGAGGTGGTTCCGGCGTGTCAGGCACGTGGTTCCGGCATGTGTGACAGGTGGTTCTGGCATGTCCGGCAGGTGATTCTGGATTGTCCACCAAGTGGCTCTGGTGTAACCAGCAGGTGATTCCGGAGTGTACGGCAAGTGGTTCTGGCATAGCTGGCTGGTGATTTTGGGGTGTCCAGCAGGTGGCTCCAGCGAGTCGAGCAAGTTGTTCCGGTGGTGCTCAGCAGGTGGTTCAGGCAGGTCCGGCAGGTGTTTCTGGTCTGTCCAGTACGTGGTGCCGGCATGTCCGGCACG